>NW_004949235.1:522555-530189 GCF_000317375.1 Microtus ochrogaster | reverse complement strand
GTCTTCTCCTCCAGTGTCAGAGCCTCTCAGGCAGCGCAACACGGGCAGGGGACACCTTTGTAAAGGCCCTGAGAAGCCCTCACATGAAGCTCGGAAAGGAAAGCTTGGGATGCAATGGAGATCACAAGGGGCTAGAGATGACAGAGCTGTGGGGTACCAGGAGAGCTGCATACAGGGCACGGAATCAACCCGAGTGAATTCTGAGTGAACTCCAGCAAAGCTGGAGGGGAGGAGCCATCTAAACCCCTTAAAATTAAAATTCCTGAAAGTGGACATGAAGCCATAGGACTTGGCAATCCACCTGCTAGATCTTGCAGGTATTTCCCCCCGTGTCCCCATTCCTCCCTTTTGAAAAGGTAATGTATATCCCGTGCTATTATATGTTGGATGTATATAATCTTATGTTTTATTTTACAGGGGTTATAGTAGAAATTATCTTTGAACCTCAAGGAGACTTTAAAATGTCAAGACTGTGAAAGACTATGGGGACTTCTGAAGTTATACTAAATCCATTTTATATTACGCTATGGCCATAAGCCCATGGAAACGAGAGACTGGAATGTGATGGCTGAAATGAGATACACCCTCCACGGGCACGGGCACGGGCACGGGCACGGGCACGGGCACGGGCACGGGCACGGGCACAGGCACAGGCACTTCCCTTCCCGCCGGAGGCGCTGTGGGGAGGTTTGGAAGGCACTGCTATGCTGAAGGACATATGTCACTGGGACTGGGGTTTGAAGTTTTACAGCCTTGTCCCACTTCAGACTGCTCTGTTTCATATTTGTGGTTGAGGATATGAGTTCCCAGGCTCCAGCTCTGGCCATACCTGCTTGCTACTGAGCATCCCTGCTTTAAGGGACTCATCCTTCTGGATGGTAAGAAAAATAAATTCTGTAAGTTGCCTTTGTTGTAGTATTTTACCATAGCAACAGAAAAGTAACAAATACAGTACCTTTAAGATTGTAATATTCCAAGTAAAGCTCTCCACCGCCTTCTGCAATTTCCGTTCCTTCAGTCCCTCCTTGGTGCCTATGCTGTGCAAGTGTTCATGGAATTCCATGGCTGAGAGAAATAAAAACAAATGGAGGTTATTACTTCCCCATCCTATAGGAGGCAATGAACTGGGAACATGTATTTTCTAGGCATATCTACAACAATCCCAAGACACACTGGAATTCCATCAATGTGTCTATTTAAGACTGTAAGAGAGGAAAGATGGGAGATTCCACACATCGAAGATGGAGAGTATCTGAGGCCAGTGAATGTTCCTCGCAGGTCTACAATTGTCATTCGCACCTGCTTCTTTTAGATAGGCTGCCCACAACCAGAAAAGGAGCTAAAACTGACATAGGTATCTAGGGTCATCTCTACTGAGGACCCAACACTGGCACAGGCGATGAACAGGATGCAAAGACACATACTTCCTGTCAGGAAAGGTCAGTGTCAGTTTTGTTTAATGGTAAGACTATTGAGCTGAAGTTAGCTCCATCACTTTTGTCCTTACAGCAGGTCTTACCGAGAATGCGCGTTAAGTCTTGTCATCTGTGTGGCTCTCTCACGGACAAAGCATAATCAGGTTCAATTGTTGGCTCACTGTTTGCTTGTGACAGTATGTAGGTGCTTTTGTTTTACAAAAAAAATGTTTTCCAAAAATAAATCTACAAAATTTATTCAAAACTTAACCTAATTCCAAAGGCTATCAAGGTATGTTCGGGTAGGTCTTGCTCCCACCCGCTGTCCTCCACCTCTGCCCTCCTGCTCATTTCTAGTGTACTAATCTTCCGCTGTGCTTTCTCCGTGTCAACAGAAATACACAGTGCACCACAGTCCTCCCTCTCCACACGTGCTGCTCGGAGTCTCATTTCTGTCTGTGCACAGTGCACAGTGCAGCTCACTGCACAAGTGCAGAGCTCTTGCTCACGCTTTCACAGTCACAGGGCCTGAACTGTTGGTGAGCCAGGGTGGAGCTGACCAGTGCCTACTGACAGACGCTGAGAAAGCACATGTCTGCTAGTTACTGCATTTACAAGAATATATAATTACTGTAAACCTGGTAAGACACTGTATGGGTCTCATGCATAGGAAGCAAGCACTGTAATAATGAGATGTATCACCAGCCCTACTTTGAGTTTTATTATTTACTTATTTTTAAAGTGGTATCCATTTTCTTTACATTTATATATTTGTGTACTTGTGTGATTTGAGCATGTGTGTGCGTGTGTGTGTGTTTACATGTGCAAGCATCACATGAAAGGACAATTTGCTCAAGTAGGTTCTCTCCTTTCACTATGTAGGTCCTGAGACCAAACTCAGGTTGGCAGGCTTGGTGGCAAATTCCTTTCACCATTGAACCATCTCACTGGGCCTTCAAGTTTAATTCAGTCCTCCTACCTCAGCCTCCAGAATGGTGGACTGCAGGTGTCTGCTGTTATACCTGCCTTTCTGTGCTGTTCCGTCTGCTTTCACTGTTGGTTGAGTGTTCCATCTTCTAATTCCCTTCCTACATGACAACACTTCAAAACAGCTCCATACAGTGAATGACAACGTTATTTCTTAGTGTCTGTACACATTAATCAGAAACTGATACATGGGGCTGCAGTGAGGGCAAGACCCCACCCAGCTAAGCTTAGAGGTGAGTGTGGTGGTGCACACCTTTAATTCCAGCACTAAGAAGGCAGGGGCTGGCAGATCTTTGAGTCTGAGGACAGCCTGATCTACAGATCAAGTTCCAGGACAACCAAGTTTAGGCAGTGATAAAAACCACGGATAACCAAAAGCTGGTGAGCATGTAATTGAAAAGGGGGGCCATGTTCCAGTCCCCAAAAGCAGCAGAACTTGGTAGCTTTAGCCATGTGGTTCTGGATTTTGAACTAAAGAGAGAAGAAATGGGCTCTGGAGTCTCCCTCTGTGTCTAAGGAAAGCCTTTGAAGAAAGGCATGTGTCAGGGGTGTCCCTGAGTGGTGGCCCAGAGATGTCATTGTGTGAAGCTGTGAAGGTGAAGCCTGGATTACCTTGGAGATCCCAAGATGTTGGAGATGCCAGAACCATGCCAAGGAGAGCTGCTAAAAGGGAGTGGAAACCAGCCCAAAAGAAAGAAGTGTGTTGCAGTCAACAAAGCTGAACAGAATTGGAGATCTGAAGAGCGTTCAGATATCAGCCATGGAGATGCAGAGTTTGGAGTTTGCCAGGCTGATTTTCAGTCTTGCTTTGGTCCAGTATTTCCTTGCTATCCCTTTCTTACATTTTGGAATGGTAATGTATATCCTGTGCTATTATATGTTGGAAGTATTGATCTGCTTTTTTATTTTTATTTTACAGTTAAGAGACTATATACATTTCAGAAGAGACATTGAACTTTATACTTTTAAATAAAAGTTTGAGACTGTTATAGACTATGGGGACATTTGAAGTTAGACTGAATGCATTTTTGCATTATGCTATGGCTATTAGATTTTGGAGGCCAGAGAGTGGAAACAGTGGTTTGAAGGAAAATGGCCCCAAAGGGAGTGGTACTATTAGGAGGTGTAGCCTTGTTGGAGTAGGTGTGATCTTGGTGAAGAAAGTGTATCACTATGGGGTGGACTTTGAGGTTTCCTGTGCTCAAGCTTCTCCTAATGTCACAGTCCACTTCTTGTTGCCTTTTGATCAAGATATCTACTTGCATGCCACCATGCTCCCTGTCCCGATGATAATGAACTATAAGTCATCACCTCAAGTAAGAGTTTTCCTGTATGAGAGTTGCTGTGGTCATGGCATCTCTTCTAAGTAAAAGAAACCCTAAGACACTATGTAAGCATAAAGACCCACGTGTGATCCCCAGAACTTGTGCAAAAGCCAGGTGTGATGGCACATGCGCTTGTGAGAAACTGTGCACAAAAAAAAGTCCTGTGATGATGTGTGTTTGTGATCTTGTACGTAAGGAGTGGAGACAGGGATCCCTGGGACTAGCTGGAAAGTTAGACTTGTCTAATTGATGAGCTCCAGACCAGTAAGTCACACTGTCTCAAAAACTAGTGAACGGTGGCTAAAGAACTGGGGGTGACGTCTGTCTTCCATACACACGCACACTCATATATGTACATGTTCATAAGAACATGTACACACACACACACACACCTTAGCAATAACTTACCAGGAATTACTCTAGCAAGTCACAGTTTTTTTAAGATTGTTGTTCCACAGTAGACATAAAGGACTTGCTTAGGTTAGATGTTAAGTAACCTCCTATTTACAAATATTTACAGCAAAGAACTAACTCAATGAAAAACACCCTATCTTATTAAGAAACTTAAAAATAGGGTTCCTTCTCCTTTTATAAAGCGTTTATAATTCTGTTTAAAGAATAGGGCAAACTCTACAGTGGCTGGTAACAAATAGATAAACAAAAATGTTAAACTAAGTCATACAGCCTGTCCCAGATCTGTTTTTAAAGCCCCCATTGTTAAATCAGAGGGAAGTAAAGGGCATAGGGAGGAAGAAGTGGTGGGCATGAGTCTGTAGCTGATGGACAGCCAGGGAAGTGGCTGTGGGGGGCTTTCACAGCTTGTCAGAGGAGGATGGGGACAGACCTCACTGGAGAGTCCAAGGACTCGGGAGACGATCTCAAACCTCATCACCCCCAGTGCACCTAACATGCAGACTTTCTACCTCTGGAAGATTATGGTTTGGGAGTTTGGGATGGGTAGAGCCATAGGCATTTTAGCAAGGGCTGTGAAGGGCTCTAACAAGAAGGCAGAGCAAGGTTTTCTTGGAGAAGAGCTGGAGCAGGAGAGCAGGAAGCTGGGACAGACTGGAGAGCATGTGCAGCAGGTACACACTGGAGCCAGGCTCAAGATCTAGGGTTACAAGACTGTAAACTTTGTCTCAACTTCAAGAGAAGAGTGGATAGGAAGTAGGTGGGGAGGGGCAGGCAAGAATCTACATTTTTCTTTCTACTCACTGTTTACCTCACAAAGACATGAAGTTTTAAATTATCTTCAACAATGTTTTCACTTATTAAGATTCTAACATGAAACTTAAAGAGGAACAGTTACTTCAAGAAGAAAGTGGGAACATTTGCCATGTGAGTGTTTTAGAGCACTTCCCTGTTTCTATAGATCAGTAGTCAATTATCTCTAATATTAAAACAAAAAAAATCTCACCATTTTGCATAATGAGAGTAATTCTTTATTGTTGAAATGAAAACATTATAAGGTCAGCAAATAACATTTATTAATTACATACCACCGGTAAGCATGATTACATGTCATACTAAACACTACCAAAACTCATTACTTAGACATACCAACTACTCTGTAAAGATGCATACCCAGCAGAGTGAGAACAGAAACCTGTAGTTAGGCAGTCAGCATATCTATTCATAATTTTGTCAAGGAACCCAATGGCAAGGATTTTAGGTATCATATAGCCAAGATGGCAATAGCATTAAAATGATGACACAAGAATATATAACAATGACTTTGTTTGAAACCAGAGCCAAAATATATGTATGTGTAATATCAACTAAGATTTTTATACTAGGAGGCATGCCATATGGAAGAAAGTCCATGTGGTACAATGTAAAACTTAAGATAAATTGTATAGTGGGTTATTTAAAATTATTTTATTCTAATAAAACAAACTAAAAGTAATCAGACAAATTTACATTTATGAAAACCTAAGTGCCTTAGTTTGGGTTTTTCTTGCTGTGAAGAGACACCATGACCGTGGCAACTCTTATAAAATAAAAACATTTCATTGGGATGGCTTACATTTTCAGAGACTTAGTCCATTATCATCATGGTTGGCATGGCGGCATACAGACATTGTGCTGTAGAAGAAGCCAAGTGTCCTATATCTTGACTTGTAGGCAACAGGAAGTAAAGAGTCTCAAGTTTCACTAGGTGTGGCTTGAACTTTTATTGAGACCTCAAAGTCCACCCTCACAGTGACACCCTTCCCCCAACAAGGCCACTTCCTTGGGGGGCCAATTTCTTTTAAACCATCACACTAAGAAAGAACATCATGCTTTTACTTAAGAAATCATACAAAACAAGAGAACTGGTCAACCCCTCCCACATGAAGCTCTGTGAAATACGGCTATGTGCTAAGTGCCCCTCGCTCCGAGCCTGGGACACAGGCAGGGAGCAGGCAGAACAGCTCAGTGATGAGTGCTGGCAGGCTGGGCCCAGGCCTCTCAGTTTCTATCTCTCTGTGCAGAAACAACACTGCTACTCTGGGGCTTCTCTTGGGTCAGCTGGTGGAGACAGCTCCTATTCTCCTCTTCCTATTAGCTACGCTAGGGACCAAGAGGCATGAAAGTCCCTCTATGCTCACCAATGACCACTGCATCTGTTTAGTGACAGCCACTCAACTGTGGCACACAGTGGTAGCACCCACACAGGTTTTCATAAGGCCTGTTTAGTAGGACAGGAAGATGAAGAACTACCCAAAGTAGCTTCTTCTGGGATAAGAAGACCAGAAACAGCTGGTAACAATCCATCAGCAGACACCTCTGGGCTGTTACCAGTGGGGAAAGATGCACATCAAAAAAAAAAAAAAGTCTGTTTTGGGTGCCTGCCCCCCCATTTGCAGCATTGGGAACTAAAACATGGCACTTTCTAGCCTAAAGACTCAAGTATTTTTCTTAAGATTAGAGATAATAAAACACAGGTAGTTTGAAGATAACTGGAATTTTGTTTAACCTGAGAAAATTACTTCTATGATACTCATCTGCAAAATCTGTATTGAGAAGTTCTAAATTGTGTACGAAATAGTCTTGACGTTCTAAAGAGCACACTGTGGAGAGTAACAGAGTCTGCTGTGGCCCTGTGTGGAGGCAGGGGTAAGCATCCTGCTGTGGGGGAATCTTCACGTTCAGAAACAGAAACCAGGTCAACAATAATGGGATAAAGGAACACAGCTCTTTTTCTCTCAGGAACAAGGTCTATCTCCTTGTGTCTGCTTGGCTTCCAAACACTCTTCCAGAACACATCTGTATAATTTTGTACATTGTAGAGCCACACATAACTTATCACAATATCTTGCAGTTGGTTGTTGACAAAATAATTACATTTTTCCTACTAGGCAGTGCCCCAAACACTAGTTTGGTTTAAACTACACGGCAGACTCTACTGAAAGCACAAGGTAGTCGTGTTTTCTTTAAAGGAAAATGACCCCATGTAGCACCTGCTAAGGAGGCAGAAGAGGGCAGAGCAGGTGGTGCAGTCAGCAAAGCACTTGCTATGTGAACAGAAGGACTCAGTTTGGTCCCCAGAATCCATGTAGAAGGGTCAGGTGTGAAGGCCCTTGTTTGTAATCCCAGTGCTGGCAGGGGAGGGATTTACAGAGACTGGGGGATCCTGGCCCATGCTAGCAAGCCAACCTGATCTACTTCATAAGCCCAGGCGATAAAGAGTACCTGTCTTATTTTTTATTTAAAGTGGTGTCAGAGGAACAATACCTGAATTCGTCTTCTGTCTTGCACACAGACACACAGATAGTCAGAGGCAGACACGGAGAGACAGGGAGAGACAAAGAGACCAGGGTTTTTCAGCATACTGCCACCATATAAAGTCAGAGGCTACAGTTAATTCTGAGTGTGTATGAGGACATGGTCCCGTGGAAGGCTGACACACAATACATTACTGTGT
>NW_004949235.1:513068-522330 GCF_000317375.1 Microtus ochrogaster | reverse complement strand
GTGGAAGGCTGACACGATGCAATGTGCTATGCTGTTCAACAGTCAGCTTGTTTAAAGGCATCCAAGTTTGCAGGCTGAGAACACATTACACAACCCCAGAGAGATACACAGATCTATACTTAGAGAAGACTAAGCGCAGAAGTCAGCAAATGGTCAGGGTCTCACACAGAGAACCTGCTGGACCTGGGATATCTGCTCTTTAAAAAATTATTTTTTAAATTGTGTGTGTTTGGGCGGGGGAGTGGTTATGTACATCTAAGCGCAGGTGTCTGAAGAGCCAAGACACTGGGTTCTCCTGGAGGGGAGTTACAGAAGTACTTGGGAAACGAATTCAAGACCTCTGGAAGAACAGCACCAGCTCTTTAAACACGGAGCCACGTCTCCAGTGTGGGAGGGGAGGACTGTTTTTAAGTCCTGGCTGTTCTATGCCCCTAAATCCTACAATTAGACTCCTTTGGTCCCATAGCCTGTTCTTGGGAAAGAACAGTATGCCATTTTACTTCTGGTGCACTACCTAAACAAACCCTGCCGAATGGTTCTCAGTCTAATAAAGAGAACTAAGGAAAGGGCGAATGGAAAACCCCTAGTCAGGTGATGGCTAAGAGTTTAATTCTGATCTTCAAGGGATGGAAACCGTAGGCCACACGAGAAAGAACCACGTTAGGGCTATCAGTCTGTTCTGGAGACTGCACAAGGTATTTAAACTTTTAGCTTCTAGCTGGAGAGTCATATAATAGTATGTCCACTAGACTTCTACATAAACATTGTAGCTCTCCACAATTGGTGGCCTCTGGCAGACATGGGGGTGGGAAAGGACTCAGTTTTCTTTAAGGGACTGGCCACTGTGAGTTTGGCCACGCCCCAGTGAGTATATGGCAATACAAATTGGTATATTTCCTTCCTTCCTTCCTTCCTTCCTTTTTCTTCTTTTTGGGGGGAGGGGAAGAGTCACCAGGGTCAGGAAGTGGGCCTGGAAGGACTGGGAGGTGTCATCAGGGTACACACATGATCTGAAATTCCCAAATAATCTATAAACACACTATATGGGAAAAGAAGTGTTTTTCTTCAAGTGTGTAAGGTATATGGGCGTGTTCATATGGATGTGTGTACATGTGTGTGCATGTGCACCTCTGTGTTTGAAACTGTGTCTAATTGTATGGGGGTATACGAAAGAGAAATTTCAATTTCTATTGTTTTATACTTCTCATCACAGATAACACTAAATAAAACCTAATTACTTCTAGGTACACAACACACAACACACACACACACGTGCATATATACTTAATACAGTCACAAAGCAGCAGCTCTTGCTGTGAAAGCAGATGCGGCTAAGTCAGAAGAAGGTATCATCTCCTCATCCCACTAAAACTAGAGCCATTTTTCATAATCAAATACAAAGCAGGCGACCTTTTAAATACAGTGGTTAGTCTCTTCTATAAATTCAAAACACAGGAGATTAAATACAGTATACAACATGTGGCCAAACACTCATGAGATAAACTGATCTTAAAATGATGTACTTGAAGATTAGATTTATTTTGCCTCTGAAACTATTGAAGTTACTGAATTAAGTATAGTAAGTTTTTGCTTCCATGGATTCTGTATCTGCGGGTTCAGTGAATTGCTGACAGAAATGCTGTAGCCATACTAACAACTATTTCTCAGCTGAAATTTGCTGTCCGTTCTAAAAAGTTCTCTCATCAAACAAAATTGGCACAAGAGTATCTGTATGTGTTTCAAACAGTGACAACCAAAATCAAAGAGTACACATTTCTAAATCCTGCCAAAACTTAACTAGATGGCCTAATTTCAATTTACTTCCATTTTCTAAATTAGGTAAAGTGGGCTGTTTCCTAGAAGATGTGATCTACACGGCAGGGACAGTTAGGACCTAAGTAGAGGTCAACTCACCAACAGTATTAAGGGCTGCAACCCAGCGCCCCACTGCCTGTGAACAAATGTGGCTCTCTGAATATCGTCTTTAAGTGTCTACACACAGTACATTTAGACAGACAGCCTTGGTCAAGAACTCTCCAAGCTCAGGGTGAGGTCTGCTGTGGGCATGGGTGAGCACAGGGACCTCATCTCCATCCTGTGGAGATGGAAACACCTTGTTACTTCCCAACAGCTACAGTCAGTAGTCTCCTTTTCTTGGCCATCCTCCCAAAACAATCTTGGCACCAACAAAAGCCAAACTATTTTAAGATGGATTTTGAACTGTTAAATCTTATTCCACATGAGATAGAATAGATAAATCAGGTCTCTTAAATATAGCCCTGAAACCAGATGGATGGCAAGATCCCTGTGATGCCAAGCCTACAGCAGTGCGATTTGTGAATGAGTTCCATGCAGCTCTCTCCCTCTGCCAGCATTTCCCATCTGGGTGACTCTAGGTGAGTGAAGCTGCATAACCAATACACAGAAAGTGTCTTTCCTTTCTCCATCTATCAATTTTCAAGTTCCTCTCTAGCAGAGCTGTTACCTCTGAGGAACCCTTGCAGAGGATGTACCACAGCCTTAGGCTCTGTTCTTCTAGACCCTTCTTATAAAATAAATACTATAAATAACATGCATCTTTATAGAATCAGCATGTGCATATTTTTACATATACATGTAAGTATGTGAATAAACATATATACATACATGCACACACATACATTATATCTAATGTTCATTATACAGATGTATAACGTATCTTAGCAGGGCCTTCTTGTTGGATGTTTAGATTGTTCTCAACATTACAAAGAAAACTTTGCTAAGTATATAATCATATCTTTACAAAGACTCTAAAAAATAGAATTACTGACTCAAAATAGATGCATTTTGCAATTCTGAAATTTCTCATATGACTTTCCTAACTTTGAACCCAACTCACATGCCAGCCATGAGATTTCCCCGACACCCTCACCAAGCTATCACAAGGTGCATGTAGTGGGTGCTGAGGTGCCTTCAACTTTGATCTGATGGAGGGTGTCAGCTTCCCTTCGGCATGCCTTGTCCCCCCCATGGACACTCAGGCTGCTGTACCTCAAGTGCCTGTACTTATTTTGCATCTCCTGACATAGAAGCTCTGGAGGGTCAGGTGTCCACAGCATCAGCCCACAGTCGCACTTGGAGTTATGGTTTCCAGATTTGTTACCTCCAGTCTAGACCGCTCTTCTCCACCCCACACTGGGAAATCAGCTAGGCATGTCACATGCAGCTTAACCCCAAACAAGCCCTGATCTTTCTCTGCTCACACTGCCCATGTCTCCTACAGTGGTAAAAAGCAGTTCTGTCTCTCAAGGATGGGACAAAGATCTTAAGTCATTCTCATTCCCCTCTTTCTATCCTATTACCCATAAGCAGTTTATTAGTAAATACTATTAACCTTACCTTCACATAGTTAGCTTGGGCCACAAAGAAATTGTTCATTGTGTCTAATAACCATGTTTGCTGACTTAGAGTTCAGTAGCCCTTTGCCTGTATCGCAGCCTCATCTGTCACGTGACTCTGTGCGTGCTCCCCAGACACTGCTCTTGGTATCAGGAGTGTGCTATGAACAAAAAGCCTGAGGACTTTGCACCTTAAACCAACGAAAACAGACACTGTCTACAAATACAAGGTGTGCTAGAAGGTCATGACCGCTACAGAGGAAGACAAGGTGGAGTGAGGTCAGCCATTGGTGTAAAGACACTGCTAAGCTTTCATAATTGCCCAGCTTCCGCTCCGTGCTGTGATAAAATATGTGGAGTACGCAGCTTAGGGGGAAAGGGTTTATACGGCTCACAATTCCAGGTCACAGTGTACCCCTGCATGGGAGTTACAGGAGCCTGAAGCAGCCAATCCCATCAGAGCTCCAGCCACCAGCAGAGAGAAACAACTGCATGTGTGCCTAGCGCCCATCTGGCTTTCTTTACTCTCATACAATTCAGGACTCAGACCCAGAGAACAGTGCCATCCATAACGGGTGATCTCATACAAATTAATGTGGAATAGAGACCATTTCTAAGAAACACGCCCACAGGCCAGCCTGATATAGACAAGCTCCCACGGAATTCTGGACTGTGTCAAGTTGACAGAATGGATCCTGTCCCAGTACTTCCGGCACCTCTTCCCAGCCCTTTCTTCCCAGGACTCTCCTATTCCGGCAGCTCCCCCACTGGATGGAAGCCTGGTTTACATAGTTCTCACCTCTACCCCAAGCTTGGCCTCATGATCAAGCCCTCTAAATTTTGCTCACCTAAAATGTTCCATCCTTCAGCAGTTATGATCCTTCTTATATTATGTTGGGGTATGCTGTATGTGATCTGTTACATCACATGATATTATATTATACTGTAATGATTTCATTATGAGGATTTTCATTTGAAAATCTAGGTCCTCAGAAATCATCTAGGTTAATTTAATTTATCTTGGATCTGATGATACCTATTATTGGCATGTGGTAATTTTCAAAACATCCTAGTCTTTGTGTGAGAAACTGTGACTTGCTTGTGGACTTAAATTATGGTTCTTGGCTGTACCAGGCAGTTATAATAGACACAGCAACCAAAGCAGTTCTTTACCCAAGAGGCAGAGCTAAAAGCTAAGGAGGATTACACCTGACCTCACATTCAGCAGCCGTGGAAACCATCAAGTTGTTATTTAGATGGAAAGGATGTGTTCAGAGACTGTATTTATAAAGGAGAGCAGAGAAAGACATGGCCAAACAGTAGAGCTTTGGAATTTGATCACAGCGCATGTGCCCCAGGAAGGACAAGCTCCACCTCCCACCTCACCCCCGCAACTTCCCTCCCCTTTGTTTGTTGCAAGAGAGGAACATCACTAATGGAAGTTACATACAAAAAAGGAGTCTATGTCTGCTTCTGAGCTGTCCCTGTCCCCATGAGGGAGGAGGGAAAAGACACGAGGCCAAGGATGCAACAGAAGGTCTTCTCCACTTTTCCCTGGGAAGAGACATGCTCAAACTGTAGTGTGCTCATGATAACTCATTCCTGCGCGGTATTTTAGAAGGACGGTAACTCCAAGAGGTTTGGACTTTCCTCTGAAGCTTCACTGCTGCAAAGGGTGACGTCAAGGCTGAGTAAAGATGATGTGCCAGAGTCATGGGCTCGAGAGACCAGCTGCTTGCTAACTGTCCTGTGAATGAGCTGTCCTTTGTGATCCTTTCCCTTATACTCATGTATTAGTGACAAAGGAATGACAGAAGGGGGCAGAAAAGAGCAAGGAATGATGTTGGCCTTGCTACCTCTTGGTATCCCAAAGCTTTCACTAATTTTCACTAGTCAGTTGGTATTAAACGGTGTTTATGAATAGCTGACAGCATGCTTTTTGGTGGTGGCAGGGACCTTGAAACTCCATAGAGTTGTGGCAATAAATACGGCTCTGCCATGAAGCTATACTATCAGAAAGTTAAGGAATGGGGTGGATCCAGTTGTCAAAGCCACGTCTTTAATCCTAGCCATATCACTTAGCAAATTAAAGACTCATGTGGTTGAAAAAAAAAAGAGATATACAAAAGATAGATTCAGACCAAAAACAAAACCAGTTTACAGTGTGTTTAAAAATATATTGGGACAGCCGGGCGGTGGTGGCGCAGGCCTTTAATCCCAGCACTTGGGAGGCAGAGGCAGGCGGATCTCTGTGAGTTCGAGACCAGCCTGGTCTACAGAGCTAGTTCCAGGCTCCAAAACCAAAGAAACCCTGTCTCGAAAAACCAAATATATATATAGAGAGACAGAGACAGAGACAGAGACAAAGAAGGTGGGTGTGGTGGCACACACCTTTAATCCCAACACTTGGGAGGCAGAGACAGGAGAATCCCTGTGAGTTCAAGGTACACAGAGAAACCCTATCTCAAAAAACCAAAAATTAAAAATAAAAATAAAAGAAATAAAGGTTAAAAAGCTACATAAAGATGGAAAATACACAGAGAATCTGGATACTATATGTTATTGTGCTGTCTTTGATGCCTTGACTTCAAAATTTAAGTGAAAAGATACGTTACTTTGGAGAAGAGGTTTCGCTTTTGTTCCCAGGAAATGGGAGGCCGTAGATTCATTCTACGTTAAGAAAAATCAAGTTTTATCAAGGAAGACCCTCTGAAAAATCTCCAATAGGAGCAGATGGCCCAAATGACCCAATAGTTTAGAGGACCTCTGTTTGCATTTCCTCTGAGATCAAGAACATCAAAAATAGCCTTAAGACGGTTGCCTGAGATAATCAAGCCTCACAAAATATTCCAGTCAAGACCTGACCATAATCCTAAGTTTTCTTTAGGTCCCCATATGATTATCAGCACCCCCAATCAGCAGAAAGTAGCCTAGAAAACTATCCCCATGTTCCCCAAAAATGGATTATGGATGTTTTTCTTTGTTTAGAGTGTTGGTTGCAAGTTGTTACAGATAATGGTCAGAAAGAAAGCTAAACAAGAGAGATTAGATTCACAGTTTTTGCTTTGAAAAAAGGGGGAAGAGCTGTGGGACAATGGTCTTGTTCCTATAAAGATTTTTCACTTGTATTGGTTTTAATAAAACACTGATTGGCCAGTAGCCAGGTAGAAAAGTATAGGCAGGGTGACCAGAACAGAAGAATTCTGTGAAGAGGAAAGGCTCATTCTGCAGTCGTTACCCAGATGTAGAGGAAGCAAGATGAGGATGCCTCACTGATAAAGGTACCAAGCCACGTGGCAAACACAATCAAGAATTATGGGTTAATGTAAGATATAAGAGTTAGTTAATAAGAAAGCCTGAGCTAATAAGCCATGCACTTTATAACTAATGTAGACCTCTGTGTGTTTCTCTGGGACTGAACAGCTGCAGGACCCAGTGGAACAGAAACCTCTGTCAACAAAGCTGACTCAGTCATTAGCACAAAACTTCAAAATTAGATTCTGAAAAACATATATAGATAGAGAGCTATAAAGGACTCATTCTAGATGAAGTTCCATTAATCAGCTAAGAGGAAGGCAATAAAAGCTTTTACTCTCTGGAGGGTTGCCTTATACCCTTTACTCAGGGGCGCTGAAGCTAGGAACTGGACTAGGAACTAGACTAGGAACTGGACTGCCTGTGAGCCTCCTGGAGCTTCCACATGTGGAGGCTGGGCATCTACACATCCAAGCAGGTAGTATGCGGTGTGAATGAAATTGCTGGTTGGACCCCATCTACTTCCACTGCCACCACGCCAGCTTCTATGCAGCTTTCCTGGGGCAGCAGATGAACAATTACCACTCATTGGGTCACTGTTCCTTGTTCAGCTGCTTTCAATTCCTGAAATTTTGCTGTTCCTATTGTCTTTATGGATTTCTGCATTTAAAAAAAGCCCCTGTGGTCATTTTAATGAGGTATCAGGAGTGAACAAATATTAATCAAAGGTGTTAATTCTTTAACAGGAAGTACATAGTCTCCTCCAGAGAAGATTTTCCACTTAAAACTACCCGATAAAAATGTGTTTCCATCTAGTTCCCTGAGCTTCAAGAAGGAAGGCAATTCAGTGATGAGAAGGAGACCCATATGACAAAGCGGGACTATAGATTTGGACATTGGAAGAGAAAAAGAAATAGAGACAAGGAGGAAATAGTTCTTTTTCTAGAAGAATTTGACAGATTGCATCAGTGTTTATGTATGTTTTAAAAATAATTCTTCTTCTGCAGGTTCCTGATCAGCTCTCCTGCATGTGTCCTTACACTTGCTCGCTTGAGAAAGGGTGTGTTAAATCATACACACTTATTCCTGCATAGTTCTGTCTGTCGTCACTTCTTGTCATACACACTTATTCCTGAATAGTTCTGTCTGTCCTTACTTCTTGGTCTTATTCATATGGTGTTCAGACGGTGCCTCCTGCAGTGCCTTGCATGATACAGTTTGTAACCAGCTTCTTCAGATGGTACTGTGAGCCCCAACTAAACAAATCTACCCACGGAGTCCCCAGCTTCCTCTTCCAAGCTGAGGCTCCCTGGGGCAGCACTTTTCTGTGCAGCTGCCCAGGCGAATGCCCTCCTCAGATCTTATCCTTTCTCTAAAAGTCACATTGATTCTGCTGTCTCAGAAAAGGGTCTCCTCCCTTCTTAAGATCAAGTGTTCCATCCCTCCTCACCTCATCATTTTCGTTTTTAATTTTAAGTGTGCGTGTGTTTGAACATCTTCCTCTTTACTGGGTCCTCCAGGTTCCCATGAACAAGTGTTTTCTCATTAAACATTTTTCTTACCCCCTAATTCTCTCTGCCACAAGCTTTCCCTGAAAGAATAAACTAGAGAAGCCTTGCTACCCATCAGTACTGTTCCCATGGCTTGTTCTCCTGCCCTCAAGGGTCTGTCCCCCTGGGGGCCTGCAGACTGACTGCTCCTCAGAGCAACAGGGCCTGCCCAATTCTCTCTCCACAACACCAACAATGCACTTCTCTCCCACAAAATCTACTGAAGTTCAAGGAGTGTAAGCAAAGGCACACACCTTAAAAAGTGATGGGTGGATGCTGGCTAGAATTGCTATTCCACTGAGTTGTTTAAATGAAATGGTATCTAATAAAAATATGAATTTTGACTTAAAAGCTAGAAATTCGTCTGAGTTCCTTCTTTATGACATTCTGGTAACCTGATCTTCCTGTGAAAGATTGAAGTTCTTCAAGTGGAGCAATAATGACTTCTATAGTAAAATCTTATACAAGTGTCTTCTGAACTCGATACAGGTTAGCAATTCTTCATTTGACTAATGACTGTATGTCCTTAACAATAACTATAAACATGAAGAATGAAAGACCAGGGGTCTAAGAACTCCTGCATAGTGGCAAGGGTAACTAAATAACCCTAAAAGTCATCTTGGTTTGCCTATTTGTAGCTTCCTACCCAGGGCTAAGCTGGGGCCTCACACAGTGGTCACCCCACGTCTCATCAGACTAACGCCTGCTATACAACATTCTACTGCGTGCAGCAAGCATTTTCTTATCAGCTGCACAACACAAGCCCATCATAGACGTTATCAAATTTCATAAACCTGTGAATCTGCAAAGAAAAACCCCACACAAATAGTTGAATTAACAGAGTTCCTGTTTAAAATTTCACAAAATTCAACATACTCATACATGTGTTTAACAGAATACTTAATAAAAGTCAAATTCCATTTCTTTAGTTAACACCTGCACAGAATCTTAGAACGCATGTTTTGGGCAAGATACAGAGTGTGACAACATACAATCTTGCTGCTGTTGGAAGCGGTCTGATTTGGAAGATGAAATACATTAATAAAATGCACAACTGAAGTTCTGTCAACTGAAGGGAGA
>NW_004949235.1:506873-512444 GCF_000317375.1 Microtus ochrogaster | reverse complement strand
AGTAACACAAACCCTAGTGGACTGAAGGACTCCACAGAACACTTTAGTAACACAAACCCTAGCATCATGAAAGGTCTTCAGAAACACTGGGCAACTTCAACAGTACTACAGCCTGGCAGAGAGCGAGGGAGTCCTGCTGGAGAGAAAGTCTGTGAGAAAGGGTGGGGAAGCAGGGGAAGAGCGGCCTGCAGAGCGACAGGGCACTTCCTTTCCTTCCTCCCTGCTTTCAGAAGCACCTTCTCAAGATTGACAATGTTCCCAACTAATTCTGTTTTTTCAAATTCTCCGCACACAGCTGAAGCCTTTTGCTCAGTAACCCTCTAGTCTTGTTATAAACCTCAGAGGCTCTGCATCACTTCTCGAGTGAGCTGAGAGTACTGACTAACACACCAAGGCAGTGGCTCTCGACCCACGGGTCACAAACCCTTTGGCAAACCTCTATCTCCAAAAATATTAAAGTTAGAAAGCAGCAACGGAATAATTTTGTAGTTGGGAGTCAGCACAACATGAGGAACTGTACTAAAGGGTCGCCGCGTCAGGAAGGTTGAGAACCACTGCTCTAAGTACCCAACATTCCAACCATATCTTCTGCATGATTTGAAGATTCTAGAAAGATAAAATTAGACCCACATACTTTTCACATTTTGGTATGTAAGAGCTATCAAGAGCCTTATGCATATAAAAGTTCAAAATGTATTTATTAAATGAGGGAGCAGATGGTATACAACGAATCTTCGATAACATTGGCAGCATGGTGGGAGACTTGGTTGATGGCCTTGTTTGTGAGTTAGGACATCAGATTAGCATCACATGTTCTGCTATTCTGTGTAGGATAATGTCATGCCAAAATGGCATTTGGATGGATACTGTAGGGAGAACTAGCTTGGAAAGGACCAGAAATAAAAACATTTTGCTAACAGTATTTTACTGACAAAAAAAATGTGGATTTGGGAGTTTGTTGATTAGTCACAAATATGAATATTCATCCAATAAATACCAAAACTTTTCACACATGCCTTTATTTTCTATCTACTTTAATTCATTTCTGAAAAAGTGGCTTTTAAAAAGCACAGTAATTGTGAAATCTCTTTATTGTAAAGAGACCCCAGAAAGCAAGGTCAACCTTCTTCAAACTTGAAATATCTTCATGTTAGAACCTTACAATCTGATCCTTGAAACTGGACAACTGAAAACACTGTATTTTCATCACAATATAGACACTTGAAAAGTATTACAACTACAAATATCTACAGATGGTTCCTGGTTTACGAGGGCTCAAACTTGTGATTTTAAACACAGCCATGGAGTGAAAGTGGGAAGAATACACAGCTCGAGTTCCAACATTCTCACTCCCAAGGCTAAACAGCAACAGCAAGCTGCAGGCCGCAGCTACGTGTTCATGGGCAACAGCTTATGCTCTGCGGTGCGCTGTGCATCTACGCCACACTGCTCAGCAGGGTGGTGAGTTCAGTGTGTTTTCTCTATATGGCATTTTATACGTACAAGATGTTTACTGCATCATAATCCCATTGTCTACAGAGGCTCCTCACATAAAAGGCATTTTACAGCACAGTGCAGTACTCTATCAACACCTGAAAATGCAAACACACTAACAGTAAAGGGGCTCTCTTTTCTCAGAGCCATGCCTCGCTCCAGTCACCCTCACCGCATTACGAGCTCACTGGTGACGGCCGGGAGGCTTCCCAGCAAATACAGAACCAAGGAAGAGATTAATATAGGCTCTTATCATAGCTTCATGCTAGAAACGCCTGGAGGTGGTTGAGTTTTGGAGACAAGGCCTCACTATGTAGCCCAGATTGCTCTCAAACTCACCACCGTCCTGCCCCAGCGTCCCAAGTGCTGGCACTACCGATGTTAGCCACCTTGTTTAGACCATCAGCAGAGTCTGGTAGTTACGAGCCTCCTAGTCAATGGGTGCTGATGTATCTGCAATCTCTCTCCAGGGACACCCATCATCTGGGGTTGAGAACCACTGCTTTAGGGTTTAGCCATGGAAAAATAAGTGTCTTATTTGTTTTTTTCCGAGTACCAAAACGAGGATATAGTTTTGTGGAAACTGATGATGGTGGTAGTTTTGTTTTAAAGAAACCCACTCACCTGCCTTCTGGCAATGCACAATCTTTTCATACACAGCATCTGCATTCTCGATCAGCGCCTTGAGAGACTGCATCATCTGTAAAGGAACAGCCACACGTGAGATCACACCAGACAGCCAGGTTCTAAACTCAGGCAGACAGGTTCATGTGCAGGTGGACTGGGTAGAACCGCACTCCGGGGTATTCACGTGGTACACACTGAACTTGCCTTGGGCAGTATCAATGGGTGTGTTCAACCTATCTAAGGATTCTTCTGGGTTTTTTGTTTGTCTGTTTTTTGAGGTTTGGTCTTATACTGTAGTTTAGGGTGACCTGGAACTCACTGGGTGGACCAAATGGCCTTAAAATCTGACAAAATTCCCAGCTCAGCCTTTTAAGGGTTGGGAATGAGGCACTGTGCCTGACACACTGTGCTTGACACTGACCTGAGTTCTAGCCCTCCCCCCCCCTTTTTTTTTTGATTTTCGAGACAGGGTTTCTCTGTAGCTTTTGGTTCCCGTACTGGAACTGAAAGACCCTACAGACCCCCTCCTCAAAACCCGCAGCTAGCATGCACCCGGGGGAACGTCCTGTTTGCTTAAAATAAAAAAATTCTCCGGATCAGCAGCCAGCCTGCTCTCGTAAGAACATCCCATGTGCTTGAGAGAGCAGGATGTCTATGAGATAGGAAGACTGCAAGGCAGGATGTCAATAAGATAGGACATCAACAAACAGGTTGACTGCAAAACAGGATATCTATAAGATAGGAACAGGATGACTGTTGCCAGACATCCATGCTGAGAGAGGAAACCATTCATGCCCCCCACCTCATTCCGATAACCACGCTTTTGCTTCTGTAAACTTGCTTTTTGCTCTTCCCTATAAAAAGCCTGCCCTCCAGTTGGCAGGGCGCAAGTCCTCCGAAAGACTTTGCCGCCCGCAGGTACCTGTGTTTACTCAATAAACCTCTTGCTAATTGCATCCTGTGGTCTGGACTCGGACCCCCTGCAGGTACCTGTGTTTACTCAATAAACCTCTTGCTAATTGCATCCTGTGGTCTGGACTCGGATTGTCCTGGTTCTGGGCACTTCATTGGAGAAAAAGGTCCTCTCTGAGGGTCTTTCATTTGGTGCGTTGCCCAGGAATTGAAGACCCCGACCCAGGAGCTACCGACTCACCACCGGGAGGTAAGCTGGCCAGCGCTGATTCATTAGTCTTTGTGTTTGTCTGTGTCTGCTTCTGCTAAACTCTGTATGCTCAGATCTGAGTGCTCTGAATTTGGCGAGAAAGAAAGGGGCTGACGAGCCCGGACTTTCCCTCGCAGCCCTGGAAGACGTTCCAGGGAATTTGGTACCCGATTTTTCGGGGCTTGGCCAGTATCAGAAGGATACGTGGTTTTGACTGGAGGAGGGGAATTCGGACTCCCACTGCCTCCATTTGAAGTTTTGCCTTCGGCATTAAGCCGAAACCGCGCCGGCGCATCTGTATTGTCTGTGTATTTTTGTGCTTAATATGTTCTTTGTTTTGTATATCTGTTTGTACTCGAGTCTAAATCTGGTACCATGGGGCAGTAAGTAACCATCTCTTTGACCCTAACTCTGTGAAAATCCAAAAGGAACGCTGACAGTCTGCCCCTCCTTTCTTCTCTAGGCTGTGCCTTGCTGAGGCTGTGCTGCTGAAGTGCCCTGCTTGCTGTTGTGAGGGGGGAGGGATCAGGACTGGTGATCTCCTGCGGCACAGCCTGGAGCCAGGCCTAGGCAGGGCATGGCAGCAACCCTGGCCCGAGTCAGAGAAGGGGGCAGCTGTGGCCCCCACATCTGCATGTGAGTCCCCTCCCTGGCCCAGCAGCAGCCGCCTTAGCTGTTACCATGGGCGCCCATGCAGAGACGCTTGAACTCCTTAGCATCATCGCAGGAGCCCAGGGAGCATAACTCTCCCCTCAGTGCCAGGTCCTGGGAGGATCCCCAGTGGGGTTCCCTGTGGAGAAGGCTTGTTTTCCTTGGAAAATAAGGTGCTAGGGACTGAATGGCAGCCTCCCCTCTACAAATGCCATTTAAAGCCTTGTGCCAAAGATCTGTGGCCCTTGCCCAGGGGAAGTAGCTGGTGCTAGCACCAGGGTCACGGAACTAAGGCCTCCTGGACCTTTTCGTTTTGGCAGTAGGGCAAGAGATTGCAAGTAAATATCCCTGTGGCTGTTGGTAAATGGCAAATGTGGATTCAGAAATGACAGGTAGTGGAGTAAGCTGACATTGGAAGGGCCTACCAGCCCTGATAGTGTCTCTCTTCTGGGGATGCTCTGTTCCAGTCATCATGTGCTGCATCCAGGGTAAAAGCCTCTGGTTTAAAAATTGGAAAAATTAAATTGAGTCACTTTAAAATAATGTGCTTATAAAAAAACCTACAGATTGTTGGTTTCTATATTTCTTACTATGCAGTGTGTCCAGAGGAAAGTGAATTCCCAGCTCTGTTTAGATGGGTGCAGGACTACACTGTCTTCAAGAACTATTGCTGTAAAAGCCCTGGCCCAGGGCTGGGGCCATATGAACAGCCCAGCTGAGCTTCTAAGCCAGCCCATGTTTAGATCTGAATTTAACACTTGTCTGCTCACAATGCTTGTGATAAGGTGGGTGCCCCGAGTTGCCCCACATGGCAAAGATCTGCTAAAGCCTCTCACCCCACCACAATGGCAAAAGGGGCGTTACTGAATGATAAGGTTGAGTTAAAATGGCCCTTTTGACTCTTTATAATGTTTATGGCTATTTAAAAAAAATGGCGAAGATTCTCATTTATTATTAATATAAAAAAGGTGCATTTTGGGTTGTTTTCAGATTATGTCTATGATAATATAAAGAATGTCGCTAAGTTTTAAGATAATATGTTATCTAATTCTGAAAATCCACCATGCTAATGTTCAAAGTAGCTGTAAGCATAAACTGTCAAATGATATTTTTAATCTTGGTCAGTTTTACAGAAATAAGATAAAACCTCAGAATTGTTTAATTTGCATTTCCCTGATGATTAAGGACGTTATATTTAAGCAAATTTTAAATATCTTTCAGTCATTTAAAGTTCACTTGTTGAGAATTTACAGTTTTGGTCTGTGACATAATTGTACTGAAATATTTGTTTTTATGAGGATTAAGCTTCTAAGTTCCTTGCATGGTTTTAAAATAATTGATAAAGATACCTTTCCTATTCTACAGGCTGATATTATGTTCTGTTAATTATATCCTTTGTTATACAAAAAGTTTCTCAGTTCTGGAGATTTTAATTACTGATTGTTTCCTTTAATGTCTACGCTACTGAGGCTATGTTCAAAATTCTACTTATATTGTTGCCCTTATGTTAAGGTCTTTAATTTGTTTGGATTTCAGTTTTGTGCATAGACATAAATATGGATCTATTTTCATTCTTCTACATAATGATGTTTAATTAATTCTTAAAGGGAGAAACTGACAGTCAAAATGCTGGGCTC
>NW_004949235.1:461058-492399 GCF_000317375.1 Microtus ochrogaster | reverse complement strand
GATCTCACAGAAATCCGCCTGCCTCTGCCTCCTGAGTGCTGGGATTAAAGGCGTGCGCCACCACCGCCCAGCACTCCTGCATTTTATGAACAGCTTAACACCTAGAAACTTCCACCCACTTTAGCCAAAATGTTTTCATAAGAAAATTAATTTAAAAACATAATAGAACTATGGATGTAACTGTGATAGAGCACTCACGGAGCACACTCCAGGGCCTGGGGTCAGTCCTTAGTCCCCCCACCCCATACACAGGAGGAGAGAGGTGAAACCAGTAGCAGTATATGATGGCATTCACCACAAACAGTATTAAAACACCACACCTCCTAAAACCGTTTCTCTCAATGGTTTGATTCAGTACCTTGCTGAGGACTAGGTGTCAGAGAGACCCCTGGTAGGCAGTCAGATAAAAACAAGGACATGACTAGGTAGTAAAGATGGTGAACTTCAAAATGGCTGCCTTCGTCTTCACCCTCCAACCCTGAGACAAAGTGTGGCAACTCAGAACAAAGGTCTTGTGGTTGTTTCTCCTGCCAGCAGAGCCCCAGCTAACAAACTGGCTCAACAAGTTCGAGGCCAGATTAGGGCATGTCAAGCAACAGTCTTAGGAAAAGCAGCCATTCTGTCCTTCTACAAACTAAAACCACCCTACTCTGAAGGGGAAAAAGACCCTTCAGGGATTTTAAAAGGCAACCCCAGAGAAAACACCAAATTTTCGGGTCCTTGCCTATCTCCTCTGCTTTTGGGGGGGTCCTTTTTCCCCATTTTTCTGTGTGCCTACTGTATGTGTGCTTCCTTACCTCGGCTAAAAGTCTTTCTTCAACTTCTGATTTTGTCTGCTGAGTTTGATATTTCTTCCCTGCTACTTTTGGCTCAAGATTTTTCCTGCCTTTTAATTTTTTTAATGGGCAGAGAAACCTGATTGAGACTCCTAGACCTGAACACATCTGTTCCTTTAAATTTTACCTTGTTTTGCTTTGTATTGCTTATCACTAACTGCCAGCACAATTATTTTTTAGTAGTTAAATACAGATTGAATTATTTGCATGATCAGAGAAAACCACATTTTTGTTACATTCATTTAAAATATAATCCACCATGCCTTTTTTTTTTGGTTTTTCGAGACAGGGTTTCTCTGTAGTTTTGGAGCCTGTCCTGGAACTAGCTCTGTAGACCAGGCTGGTCTCGAACTCACAGAGATTCGCCTGCCTCTGCCTCCCGAGTGCTGGGATTAAAGGCGTGCGCCACCACCGCCCGGCTCCACCATGCCTTTTAAGAGCACTATTTTCTTTTTTTTTGGTTCCCTGACTGGGAACCGAAGCACTATTTTCTTACAGACAGTTTCCTGTGCTTTAAGACAGGAAACGGCAAGTTTAGCAGAGCTCTGTGTTCACTGAGGACGCAGAGCCCAAGGCCTCGCAGAAGAATTCAATTCAGCATTCACTCTTCAAGCTCTGAGTAATTCATGGAAATTAAACTATTCTGTTCACAGCTTAACGTATGGAGCAGGCAGTGATGAAAGAAGAGCTAAGAACCCATTGTGCTGATAGAAAGTCACTTGTGCCATTACAAATCTGCATACTGAAAAGGTCCAGGCCATTATCAGTAGCCTTTGTTCCGTTTTTTGATGCTAAGCCACATTAGAGTTGTGAGGAAACAAGCTCTCTTCCTAGCAAGGTCTCTTGCCACATCATTATCAAGGAACTGACTAATAGTGGTCTGTCAACAAAGCAGAAAAAAGGAAAACACAGGCAATAAAATGAACCCAGTTGTGAGGTGGGGGAGCACGCTGGATGGAGAACAAAGCCAAGCCACAGCATCAGCACAGGTTCTTTCACACACATGAACTTAGGGGCAGAGAAGTGTGTACTTATGAGTTCTGGTCCTGCTGCATCCTTTCATGGGGACAATATAAAATCCTTCAAAAATAACACTCTTCTTATAAAAGGAGCTTATTAAAGACATCACACCTCATAATGTGAGGATTAAAAAACTGGCTCAAGGAAGACACTTGCAAATGGTGGCTGCCATAGTCTCCATTAACTGGCAGAGCGTTTTTCTGCAAGCTCAAAATTAGCTGGTGAGCATGCCTTCTTTTCATATGCTCATTGACAACGCTGCCAGCATGTGACTAACTTTGGTGCTCCTTGGGAGTCTGCTGTGCAGCTCAGAGAAGCCACACAGCACAGGTCACTATGAGAATTACCTTCCAAGGAGAAACACCAGAGCTGAAATTGTTCTACCTCCCCAGGTTACACAGTGCATAAAAAGCCTTGAGAAATCTCAAGAGTGTGGACTGGGAAGCTCCTCTGTTTTCTGTGCTTGCTAATTCTGTAATTGTGCACGTGTGTGTGCACGCGTGTGCGAGTATAAACACATGTGTGTGTGTGTGCACATGCACATGAGGTATATCTGTGTGTGTGTGCAGGCTGAGAGGTTTTGCCCCTCTTGGTCAGTGGCTTCTCTCTTGCACTCCCTCTCTCTGCACCTGACTCAGCTCAGTCTGGCCAAGCTCACTAAGGATTCTCCCAGATGCTGCTGTCCCTGCTAATGTTCTTCCTTTTTTCCACAATAAACCTCCTCCTCCACAGCTTGAAGCAGTCATATCCTTTTGTTTTTTTATTCACGCTTTGTGCCAGAATCTGAGCTAAGTGCTTATACAGAATGGAGAAATGCTGTTGACGCTGAGACTAGGTAGGGAAAGAAGACAGAGAACAGCGAGCTACTGGACTGAATGGAAAACATGTGGCTCTGAGGATGCTGCAGGCGCAGCAGGATTGATTTAGTAAGAAGCAATTCCTACCTGGTCTGCTAGTTTATAGTCAGCAATTATAGTATGAATGCTAGAGAGAGATGTTCAAGATGTAATTCTCGCCTCCTCCATACAAAGTGTCAGCGCTGTATCTCACAGGACTGCTCGCATGACCCAGCTGAGGAAGTCAGGTTCTTAGTCTCGCAGATGTGAACAGAGCGGTGAGCCACTTCCTCAGGGCCATCTGGTACTATGGACGATGGAACTGAGACTGATAAACTGGCCATCCCACTTGCCTTCAAAGACTCTGACTGTCCTAGTCCTATAAAACCACGACCTTTTGAGTAGCAACTGCACAAGTGAAGAAGGACACTCAGAAGCCAAGGGGACTCCTGAGAGACAGGCAAAAAGGAAGCACTGTGCCCACCATTGACACTGGCTCAGAGTCGTTGGTTTTCTTCTTAAATTTTCAAGTTTATTTTTCCGTGCTGGAGATGGCAGAACTTGTCCTGCCAGCAAGTATACTGCTGCTGTGCTTCAAGAGCAAACCATCCTTTCAAATGATGTTTCAATACAACACTCAGAACACGTGTTTAAAATAGTTTAGCAATGAGCAAATTACTTTACACTGCTTAACAATTTGTTATTATAAAAGAAATAATGTATATTTAATATGAAAGCACTAGAATAAACATCTGAGATCTGAGTGCAGACAAAAGCAAAAAATGTGTGTGTGAAATGAGTAAGCTCCCTCAAGTTGTTCTGTCTTCTCTGTGTATATGACATTAGTAAGTCAACAGAATGCAAAGTCAGGTAGAGTGGTTGGTTTTATAAACATTATTTACAGAACTCAAGTGAAAGGGTTTCCTTGATGTCTATCAGGAGAGAGGCTTGGCACAGCACCCACTGCCAGATGGAATAATGAGCCACAGGGCATGGGTACTGTTTATTCTGTACAAAATACCTTTATACAGTCACTGCTAATGAATTTTTGTTAGTTTTGTTTACTAGTAAGCTCCTAAATTTCTAACACTAATTAACTAGGAAACTGTGAATTTAACATAGCTCAGAAATCCACCTAGTAAATTTGTTCAACTCTAATGTAAAGTTTAATACAAAACTAAAGCAGGTGGGAAAATAAGCTTCAACTAAAAGTAAAGAAAAAATTAAAATTTATATTTTATTAAACTACTATATTCACTAAAAATCCGAAATGCCTTCATAAGAGAGCTCTGTTTTGAAAGTAACTCCCCATATTAACGTAAGGTCTGTAAATAAAACCACAGAAGAGCTTACTACGTCACACTAAGTTGGTATCAGTTACTGCTTTATCTTCTGTTTGAAATTTGTTTCTCAACAATTAAGAAAAGTTTGGTTTTGGAATAAGAATGTTAATGGTTTCATATGAGGATTTTATATTTGTTTTTGAGTCAATTTCTGTCCACTAAGGGACACAGACTTTAACAAAAGTGGTTCACCATTCATCTTCTTTGGGTGACAATCTCGATAACGTCTTCTGAGCTACAGGCTTTCCCTTCCCTTCTCTCACAGCCCTTCCTCCTCTGCCCGTCTCAACCCATGGAGATGGCTGTGGTGCTAGGAAGGCTGCACAGTCTTGGGTATCCTAGAGCAACTACGGAGCAAAGGTCTTTGTTCTTTAATGTGCAGTCATGATTATTTATAACTATTAGTCAACAATTCCCCAAAACTCATAGTTTGGAGACCATAGTTTACAAACATGCTGGTCACTGAATGGACCTAACCCTCCACACTAACATGCCTAGACTTCCGAAGCCACCTTGGAGGTTCATGTTAGCTCAAGTGGTGTTCAGGCACAACCAAGCTTGGGAAAGACCCTGGGAAGACGAGACCATGCCCGAGGACTCCAGGAGCAGGGACAAAGCTGCAAACATGAAATGAAGATGAGGCCTTCAGAAAACAGGCACCACTTCAATCTACGGTTGTCTTCTGTCACCATCAGGACAGTGTGAATGACGCCTGGTGTGTGGTTGGAATGTGTGTCTCCAAGATCAATGTGCTGCTGAACTGACATTGTTCAGAAGTGGGTGTTTTAAAAGGGCCCTGGGGTTCCTCAGGTGAAAGGAATGAGGGCTTCATAAAAGAAGCTTCTAACAGTGCTTAGAGAATCATTTCCTTTTGCCTTCCACCATGCCCCGATGAAATAAGACTTTCTTAGCCAGCTGCTGATGCCTGTGGACTTCTCGCCCCCAGAAGTGGAATATAAATTACCCAACCAGAGGTATCCAGTCATGGCAGCACCAATGGCTTGAGGCAGTCTTCAAAGCTCAATGTCGAACCAAAGACAACTTGCTGACTAAGAGTACAGGCTGCTCTTTCAGAGAACCCAGGTTTGGCTCCTGGCATCCACACTGGGCATCTTACAACCACCTGTAACTTCAGACCTGACACGCTCTTCCTGGTCTCCATGTACTCACGCACACACCCACACCCAGACACACATGGACACACAAGACTTAGAATCATTTTTAGGGGAAGACTGAAGGGATGGCTCAGCAGTTCAGAGTGTGCACTGCTCTTCCAGAGCACCCAAGTCTGTCAGGTAGCTGACAACTGCCTGTAACTCTAGCTCCCAGAGGATCCTATTATGCCTCTGCCTCCCATGGTACCTATAATATACTCACACATGCGCATACACACACACAATTTAAAACTAAATCTACCCTCCCCCCCGCCACACACACAATATCTCCTCCCCTATTCCCCTCCTGCCCACTGGAGATGGATGACAACATTGGCCTTGAACTTTTACAGCTCTGTTTGCCTCTGCCTCCAGAGTGCCTAGTTTACAACGTAGCTTGTAATACCTGAACAGAATATAAAAGTTATTCATTTTAACTGGGGCACAAATGGCTTAATACTATTGGAAAAGTTTGCAATGAATTGAGTTTCTCTTTCTATCTTACAATGGAAGAGGACTGTGGCCACACCCAAATGTTAGGGAGAAGACAGGGGACTAGTCACCTTCGAAGGGCCTGCATGATCTCTTGGAGTTACGGTCAACTTTTTCAAGATCACTGTGAAAACACTATTTTTTTTTCAAAATCCAGGAATATTTAATTTTCTGCAGCAGCAGTAATTGAGTGGGAATCTAAAGAGTTAACACAAGGCTTGTTCTCTGAACTGACTCCAACTGTCTAATTTTTTTATTATGATTTTTTATTATTTATTTATTAAAGATTTCTGCCTCCTCCCTGCCACCGCCTCCCATTTCCCTCCCCCTCCCCCAAACAAGTCCCCCTCCTTTGTCAGCCTGAAGAACAATCAGGGTTCCCTGCCCTGTGGGAAGTCCAAGGACCACCCACCTCCATCCAGGTCTAGTTAGGTGAGCATCCAAACTGCCTAGGCTCCCACAAAGCCAGTACATGCAGTAGGATCAAAACCCAGTGCCATTGTTCTTGACTTCTCAGCAGTCCTCATTGTCTGCTATGTTCAGCGAGTCCGGTTTTATCCCATGCTTTTTCAGACCCAGGCCAGCTGGCCTTGGTGAGTTCCCGATAGAACATCCCCATTGTCTCAGTGTGTGGGTGCACCCCTCACGGTCCTGAGTTCCTTGCTTGTGCTCTCTCTCCTTCTGCTCCTGATTTGGACCTTGAGATTTCAGTCCGGTGCTCCAATGTGGGTCTCTGTCTCCTTTCATCACCTGATGAAGGTTAATATTCAGGAGGATGCCTATATGTTTTTCTTTGGGTTCACCTTCTTATTTAGCTTCTCTAGGATCACGAATTATAGGCTCAATGTCCTTTATTTATGGCTAGAAACCAAATTTGAGTGAGTACATCCCATGTTCCTCTTTTTGGGTCTGGCTTACCTCACTCAGGACAGTGTTTTCTATTTCCGTCCATTTGCATGCAAAATTCAAGAAGTCATTGTTTTTTACTGCTGAGTAGTACTCTAATATGTATAAAGCAAAGGACACTATCACTAAGACAAAAAGGCAACCCACTGACTGGGAGAAAATCTTCACCAACCCCGCAACTGACAAAGGTCTGAGCTCCAAAATATATAAAGAACTCAAGAAACTAGACCATAAAAGGCTAATCAACCCAATTATAAAATGGGGCACTGAGCTGAACAGAGAATTCTCAACAGAAGAAATTCAAATGGCCAAAAGACACTTAAGGTCATGCTCAACTTCCTTAGCGATCAGGGAAATGCAAATCAAGACAACTTTAAGATACCATCTTACACCTGTCAGAATGGCTAAAATCAAAAACACCAATGATAGCCATTGCTGGTGGGAATGCAAACTTGTGCAACCACTTTGGAAAGCAGTGTGGCGGTTTCTCAGGAAATTCAGGATCAACCTACCTCTGGACCCAGCAATACCACTCTTGGGAATATACCCAAGAGATGCTCTATCATACAACAAAAGTATATGCTCAACTATGTTCATAGCAGCATTGTTTGTAATAGCCAGAACCTGGAAACAGCCGAGATACCCTTCAATGGAAGAATGGATGAAGAAAGTATGGAACATATACATATTAGAGTACTACTCAGCAGTGAAAACACTATTTAAATAACAAACTTTTTCCAGAGTACGTCGTTCTGGTTTCCATAATGCTTCACCTCTACTTCCAGAGTTTTCACTATAATTACTGAAAATTATAGGAGGGGCCTAAATGAAACTTCTGGAAGACCCTAACAACCTGCCTGAGCCATTTCAAACAGAGAGCAACATACTGGGATGCTACTACATACAAGACTCTTACAGGCACAAAAGGAGGGACAAGGTTTAAACAATAAAAAAAAAATCTTCTTTGTCTCAATTCACATTGAAGAAAAGTAGAGTTTATGGATGTGGAGGGAGAAGAGTTAGCCTGGATAAAATGTGGAAATCTGTCGAGTCTGGGGTTCATCACAATTCTTGGCCAGAGATGGTGCTGTGATCAAAGTAAAGGTTCACACCCATAAATACTCCGTGGAAGGCAGCAATGGGAGCAAAGGGAGAAAGCCTTGGGAGAACCTACAGTACTCACTAGAAACCAGACAAATTTAGCTCTGGAATTTGAAAAATCTAAATATTCTGCGTAACTATAGTGGCTAAGATTTAGATTTGAACTTGTCAAGAAGAAACCTCCAGAGATCACCGGTAAAGAGGGGCTAAAAGACTGTAGAGTCGGAGGTGGTGTTGGTTCTCAGTAAGCAGTGCTTTCCAGACACAACAGAACAGAGGGACACCCAGAGATTCGGTTAGCACGCACAAGGCGTGTGCAAGCTCAGGATGGGAAAACAATCTCCACGTGAAGGGGCAGAGCACACACCTGAGGACTACCCACCTGAGGACTACCCACCTGAGGACTACCCACCTGAGGACTACCCACCTGAGGAGCTATTGGCATTTGATAGCTTCTAGGACAGCAAGAGTCAGTTTTATTTATGGGTGCAACCCCTAAGTAGGTTGACTTACTCTCCATGGGTGGGTCCCACATCCAAAAATACTTGAGGGACAGGCAGAAGGGAGGGGGGAGAACACAAACATGAATTTGGGAGGTTGGAGGTAGATCTGAGGAAGAGCTGGGGGAGAATATAAATAAAAATGGCTCTCAAATAAGAAAAGGGAGAGAGCAAGAGCAGCAAGCATTCACTGGCGGGCGACAGGAGTCTCTGGAAAAGAAGTCAAGTCCACCACCAAGGGAGTGCAGCACTGTCATTTAGTAATCTTCGCTAATTGCGGACAGCGCAACTGCAGTATCAATAATGGTTTAATAATGCTGCGCATGCAGCCCTGTAAATTACTATTCTATATAAAACTGCACGATTAAAAAACAAAAATGAGGCTTCGCACTGAAAAAGTGCGAAGTAACATGGATCAAGTCAAACACTGCTCAGACAAGAGCAGCAGCGTATTCCACACCCTAACATGGAAGCAGGCATTGGAAGGCTACAGCTTCTGCTGTGAGCTGCAAGAGGGGCACCTGAAATCCCAACTTACGGAAGCCTACAGCTCAGAACACACTCAGTGAACCCAGGGAACTGGCAGGGGTTGATGTTCAATTCACCCAGGCACAGTTCTAGTTCATCCAGTGTTTTTTGTTCTTTTTTTTTTTTTTAAACAAAATTGTGCCCAAGGAGGTATGAAATTCAATGTTCCTAAATGTATCAGTTGGGAACAAATTTGAACAAATCTGCATTTTCAAATCTAGTGCAATCCCAGTATTCACTATGGAGGAGAATTTTTTTTAATAAAGTATAATTTTATCCCATTTCCTATCAGAATCAACCAAAACTTAGCAATGGCATCACACACACCTGCTTACATAATGCACTCAGCTGTTCTCATGTCTGCCAGAGAAGATGCCAAGTGCTACGAAACTATGCAGGGCCTGGGGGTTGTGAGTGACCCCTGGCTCCAATCTGCTCTAACACTCCACCGCTTTCATGGCACAGTGAGGGTGGTTCTCAGGGGCTGGAGACGCTTCATGTCCCCTGACTGTCACCTGAGCAACAACAAGCATATCCACAGCCTCTTCTGTGCTGGACTTCTGCTCATATATCAGTACACTACTCCATTTTATCTGACTGAATTGTCACATTATACAGTCTGACCGTAGAAAATGTCTGTCAATGAAACTTCAATGTGGTTTCTGAACTGACTCAAATAAACAGAAGGTGATACCAAATGCTTACCATCCACAGTACAGCATAGGTTTTTCTTACTGAAAAAACACATGAATTCAACAAAATTTTCTACAACCCAGGAATCTCACTTCTTGCCAGTTTGTGAGTAGCTTACAGTGGCACACAGACCAACTGTTTGTGGATTCTTCTGAGAGGCACTTCCAGAGTTAACCACTAGAAGTCCTTAGTAATACACGTTTGCTAGGCAGGGAGGTGAGGAGAAAGGAGCAGAGATGAGGGGGAAACAGCACAAAGAGGAAAGCTCTAAGAGAAATCCGCTTTGCAAAGAATAAACGGGGGGTGGGGGGCAGATGGACAGACTGACAGCAAGTCTATAAAAGTCACAACCTACTACTTTTGGAGACTTAGAGACCCAAAACTGAACACATACAATGGTTGTCTCACCAGTATCTATACTTGAAACAACAGGAGATATTATTTTATGCAACCAGTTAAATACATGAAAGTCAAAACAAAGCTTCTAGTTAAAAGAAATCCCCTCTTATGCCTGGCCTAATGGGGACATGGCATCACCAGACATCTCCTGGGCTACCAAACACACTAAAATAGGCCAGGGGCTGGTGCGTCCTGCCTGCTGTGCAAAACACCCTGAGGAAAACTGAAAAGGGCTCAGGAGAACCAGGGCCTCTAACCGTACCCAACGAGTTAATTATGAAGTCAATATACTGAGATACTTATTCCACTATAAACTGCTGGCTATATTTTAAATTCCTGAATTTTAAATTTTAGTTTAGTTTTAAACCAAAATGCTAAAAATACAGGTTTTTTAAAAAAATGTTATTTCAAACAAAATTTCCAGAAAGCAGAATTTTAGATTTGATCTTGTACTATTTCTAATTCCGCACAATATTATATTCATAAGGAAAACAAAAATGTTGAAATATGAGCATCAAAACAACTTAGATGCTAAAAAAAGAACCCCATGAATTATAAAGTTAGCCCTATTTAATCTACATAATTTCTACCAGTTCAAGAAGTTTCTCCTCTTGTGATTTCTCCATATAGAGAGTACCAGGAAAGCAAACTTACATATGTATAAATTGTCCCAATTAACTTATTATTCCATTTAATGATCAAACTTTTTTGTATACATATCTTGCTGGGGAAGAGCTTAGTATGCAACATATCATTTTAGAAATGATCACTATTTTTATGTCATATTCTCACAGACTTAAACTATCCAGCACAGGAAAGAAATTATCTTGCAATTTGCTGACCTTAAAGATGAGCACACCCAAAGCCCATCCTGTCCTGGGCCTTTGTTCAGGCTGGCCTCTTACCCACTGCTTATCTAAACTGTAATGACAGCGTGTTACATAACAGCCCCATATTGCTCAGGCAGCTTGGAACTTAAGTGTGCACTGCACCCAAATATTCTCTACAGTATTCTGAGCAAAAAAGGGGTGTGGCTAAGTGAAGAGACTAAGCAACCGGAAGGAACTTTCGACAGGACCCGTGGGCAGCCACGTATGGTCTGTGGGGCTATATCCAGAGGCTTCTGCCTCTGGTATGTAATACAGGCCAATTCCTTCTGTCTCATCTGGCCTCAGATATTTAAGAGACAGCTCTCTTTAGAGGCCACATTTTACATACAGAATAGCAGAGAAAACAGTTTAAAGCCTGGCCCGAGTCACTCTACAAAAGGAAGGGTGAGCCGGAGCTGCTTGAAGAGATTTTTCAGAGTAAGTCACTGCTGGAGAGTGCCAGGAACTTCAGTCTTGAGTGGAAGAGCCATCTAGAGTGCTAACATGCTTGTTCAAAGCTGTTATTACTAAGTTAATTAATTTTTTAAAAAACATTGGAATTAAACATAGTACGATTACTGTCTATTTATATCACACCTTTCCTTTTCTCCAAGGAGATTCAGGTGATTAAGAAACTCCTAATTAACTGAAAGTAATTGGCTCTCAGTCTTCCTTTAGTTTCATTTGTTTCTCCCAGGTCTGGGGTAACCAGGAATAGATATCAGTTAGGAGAGAAAGGCAACTGGAGGCTTCTGTGTGATGGAGGCAAGACTTGCAGTGCAGTGCAATGCCCATGGTATCCCTGGCCCTGACAGAGGACAGCGTGCGTAGGCGTGTGGGCAAAGCACTTACACATAGCCCAGATACTCCTTCTGCTGCTGCAGGCACAGCCCACAGGCCGAGCCAGGTGGTGGGGAGACCAACCTTCTACTGTAAACTCTGAACATAACACCATTTCGTAATAAGGGTCCTGATCTCCATGCTCAAAGTGCTGAAGAATGGCTGCTACCCTGGATCTTAGGGTGGTGTTAAAATACACACATGTACAAAAGGTGTAAACTTCAAGGGTATGCCTATTCTTTGAAAATTAATAATGCCAATAATAATTACTAATATTTATTGAGGATTTACTATGTTTGGGTAAACATAGTAATTTTATATAACCAATTTTATATAACTAATTAAACTTAGTTGCACAATCCTAGGAGGGGATGATCTCATCCCCATTTTGAAAATAAAGAAATAGACCTGCCTACAATGGTGGAAGTGACCAAAGACTGCCTTGAGATCAGGACTCATGTTCTTTACCAGCACCCCAACAGCAAATAAGTAAAGCAATCTCTTCTTCCTCTATCCTCTGCCTCTAGGCAGACACGGTATCCTTGTGTGTACATGTCCACACCACGTACACCTACCTAGGCCCTCTGTGACTATTCTACTAAACTTACTAAGATTCATCCTTTGTCGAACATCCCTAGGAGTCAGCTCACAGAGGCAAAAGGAAGGAAGAAAGGAAGGGAAGGAGGGAGGGAAGGAGTGAGGGAGGGAGGGAGGGAGGGAAAAGAAAAAAGACAATGCTTTCCCAAGGTGGGGTTAGGACTGGCTGGAATGGGTCAAGACTTCATCTCCAGAAGGACAAGAGTGCAGCACAGCGCATCACCGGAGCCTTCAAGGGTAATGGAGTGCTACCATCTTTTAAAGACTTGAACCTTCACTCCTTCCTCTACCCAGTCCGCATGCTACAACCACTGTATAGTACAACACTGACTCCTAATTAGCTCATATGACTATTAGGGTAATTCACCCAGAAGGGGATGTCCATGGATGCCTATGCCTATCTTCCTCTCATCTATTGCCTGCTCAGCCTTTGGCCACACCCTCCTGCCGAGCACCTCATGATGTCTTTGTGTTCCTGGTGAGACCACTTTAGAGCCCTCAAAGATTTAGGAATCTCAGTCTCTTCTACTACTAAGATAAGAAGGACATCCATTCACCCTCAGAAGGTGAAATAAGACGTGCAGGCACTGGAGAGGTGGGTGGGGGCTTTAGAACAGCCTTCCCATTGCCTAGGAGGAAGTGGGTTCCTAGACAGTCTGCAGAGTGTTGTCAGCAAAGCTTGGATTTAATAACTTGAGAAGAGCCCATTTCCCTGCCTTCAAGGGGGAGAGGGTGAAAGGAAATGAGGTTTTCAGTCTTAGCAACTCCACTTAGTACAGTATTCTCTGCCCGGCCCTACCCACCACAGCCCAAGAAATGCATGATTTGGCTTTAAAAAGAGAGCATGACTTAAATTCAATTATTGCAATTCTTTTATAATGCCTCATTACCAAGCACTGCAGCTGTGACCACAGCCATCACTAAATACATGTGCAGCTACACATTTCAGTTCAAGTTCTGCTGGGCTTCTACGCAGACCTTTCTGTAACCATCTCGTGTTTACATACTATAAAAACTCACAGCACCGCTGGTCCCAGCTGTCTCTCCTCTCCCAAATCACGCCGCCTGTTCTCTTAGGACAGGACCATGACAATAAGGACCCTCGCTTTCTCCAGGTGAGAAGAACTCGAACAATGACAATATTTTCCTCTTACGAGGTCAGCAACTAAATCACGTTCTTGTGGACCAAAAGGGTAAAATGCATGCAGTACATTAGATGAGAAAAACTTTTAAAATCATGGTTTATGGTGGTAAAAAGTAGTTTAGAAAACACAGTATCACAATTGTTCAGATCCTCCTTGATGGGCAAAGGGCAGAAAGAAAACACTGTAGGCCTTGGGTTAGGGGTAACTCCTGTCAGCCATCTACCGCCTACAGTACGAAAGCAGAAACTGATAAGATTTAGTGGCTGTGGTTACATATCCTGAAATATAAAATTTACAGAACTTCCGCATTTTGAATTCTTTTCAGTTATTTACCGTATAGACCATTCCTAGTCAGCAGACTACTACAAACTGGCTCTGATTTCTCCTCTAAAGTGACACATGACATTCACCTAAAAGATTCAAGACAATACAGACTTGATATACTATGTGCACATTTTAGAAGTTAACATAAAAAATCAAATACGATTACCATTTTTCAGGAGGACACTTGTTAAGACATTTGCAGGTAAAAGAAAAGTCTATGTTATGGTAATATAAAGAAATCTAATATACAACAACAGAAATTAGTGGGTGCCATCCCAGTTCTAACTACAGTCAAATAACTATTTTTATTCACAAAGACAGATCTATGCTGTCTTGTTTTGGCATGAGATAAGTGATATAAATGCTAAAATTATTTTATGATTTCATGTCTTAAAATGACATAAATAATGGAAAAACTTCAGCTGACCTCCTTCCAGTGTGGAAATATAAGTATTATAAAGACAATTAGAAAGAGCCACATTGATTTACAAATAATTAAGAATTTTCATAAACAGATGAAGACCCTCCTACATAAAACTTCCATGTAGAATGTGACATTCATCTCTAAATATTCAGTACAGAAATATATGCTTTAACTTAACCTTATGTTATTTTTAAATTAATCAGTATAAATAAAGATTAATGAGTAATGAAACTTAGAGAATTAAATTCAATCTTACTGCATCATAGTATCTCCCACTGAATTCATATAAAATCAATGTTCTTATTGTTCAGGATTTGGAAGGAGAGAAGCAAAGTTATAGCAAACTGGAGAGGTCTTGCATTTCAAGTCAAGGAATGATATGACATTCCTAATAAATAAAATTATACTACCACTGAAACTTACACATCTTGACACAATGGCAAATTAAACAGTTCACCCAAAGGATGACTCTTGAAGTATTTTTTAAGATTTCTTTTATTTATTGTGTGCTTAGTGTTCTGTATGTATATATGCCTGCAGGCCAGAAGAAGGCACCAGATCTCATTACATGGTTGTGAGCCACCATGTGGTTGATAGGAATTGAACTCAGGACCTCTGGAAGAGCAGCCAGTGCTCTTAACCTCTGAGCTATCTTTCCAGCCCAAGCCATCTTTCTCTATGTGATATTTGAGGAAGAAAGTCTTATAGGGGTCCTTGACAGAGAAAATAACTTGGTAAACAACACTTTAAAGGCACCTCAACCCACAGACACAATACCAATATAAAATACTTCTAAGGGGCCTAGATAGACGGCTCAGCAGTTAAAAGCACTTGCTACTCTTGCAGAGGACCTGTGCTCATTTCCCAGCACCCACATGGTGGCTCAAAACCATCTGTAACTCCACAGGGGCTCTGAAACCCATGTTCTGACCTCTATAAAGCCAAGCATGTATATGACACATATACATATATTCAGGTAAAATATTTACTCATTAAAAAAAGAAAATGAATAAACATTACAAACAACAACAACAGCAAAAAAACACTTCACAAAGTCTGAGGGCTGAGGCATAGTGGACATTTCAAGGGCCACTAACCAGCAGCCTCAGAGCCATGCACCGCCTTTCATAGAAGCCTGAACCCAAAATGCAGCTTCCCCTCGTTCCTGGAACTATGTCCACCAATTAAACAGATTGAAGGACAAGGGGAAAAGGACAGATATTCAAACAAAAGGCAACGAGGAACTTGAGAAAAAGCTAAGAAAGATGACCAGATGCAGAAAAGAGAAACATCAGCTCATTTCCTGATGAGTCTACTTCTCCACTGCAGGAAAGCTGCAACAATCAAGGCACAGGGGTTGATCTGTTGAGGGCACTGTGAAAGGCATAACCAACAACAATTTGGAAAGGCAGTCCCAGCTACTAAAGCTGCTCAGATACTGCTTTTTCGGGAGAAACAGCCTCCTATAGACAACATTATCCAGGATAGTTGTATCTCAAAGTTTGTGCTCTTGGGAAGAACTGATCGTAGTCCCTAGTCCCACTCAGTTAGAATTTGCTTGGGTGCTCACTGACAGTGCTTCTGGAACATCCAGACAGACTATGGCTGTGATGGATGGAGGTGCTATCTCAGTATTCGCTTCTCTTGGTATCTCCCTATGTTCACATCAGTGAGCAAGCTGTATGGACTCTTAGAAGAATTTCAGGGGATGGTTCAGTTATCTAACATGGTACAGCTGACCCACTGCTGGATCTTCCTGCAACTCCTGACCTGCATCCTAGGCATGGGGTCACTTATGTAATCTTACACAGATACTTCCAAACCTTTGCTGAAACAAGAATCTTGTACCCTTTTAGCGGCTGTTGAGCAGATTTTCCTACTTTAGTTCATCTTATGCATCACAAGGATCCTGAAGTAACAGCAGATTCCTGCTGGATTATTTCCTACCTGACTGATGGTCCAAATTAGGACCCTGGATGGTTGTGAAGACTGAAGTTGTGTCCCAACTTGTGAAGCCTCTAGGAGCTACTAAATTGCCAACTGTACCCCTGCACTAAGAACTATGTCACTGGGACATAGGAGCAGGCTCTGATTGTGAAAGATGTAGGAACACTTACAGTCTTTCCCAGTCTGGTAACAAACCCCCAAAACTAATATTCATAAGGAGGTCACCTGACCAATGTCAAACATCACAGTCAGGACCAGATATAGCAAGTTGTGAATCATGTTAGTGTTATTTCTTGTTGGTGCCTCTTGAAGGCAGACTTTAAGACCCAGAGAGAAGCTGTGTGGGCTGTAACCAACTATACAAATGGTAGGACTGTTGAACAGATTGTGTATCTTGTTCATTGTGGCATAAAAGAACCTCTGATGAACCTCTTAAATGCAGAAGATACCAAAATTATTCTGGTTATTCTTGATGCCATTTCAAGTATCTTTCAGGCTCTTGAGGAACTAGGTGAGACAGAGAAACCCAGTATAACAATTGACAAGTGCAGAAACCTCAGCAAAACTGAAGAGCCATGAAAATGGCTGTAGACAAGGCCTTGCTAGGCTTGGTTGAGAAGTACTTCTCAGTGGAGGGAGAAAAAGACCCAAATGTTGTGCCAGAAACTAACCTCTGAAGGCTTTGCCTTCCAAGCTCAGGATGGGCCCCCAGGACCTTTAACTTCTAATATACACCTGAGGCACAGAGTTGTTAGCTACGTCCTGTGGCCCTCATAAATTTCCCTTACTTCAAACTTATTTATGCTGCATTTGGTTATTTTAATTGATAGATTTTCTTTGTACTTTATTCTCTTGTATATAATCTATGTTACTGAAGTGTTATGGAATATTAGTTTAAGATGTGTTACATTTGTTTATGTGGTGGAATATTTGTTTAATGATGCAAAAAAAAAATTTCCCTTACTGCTGTCTGAGAACTCTTCAACAAAGGACTCTACTGGAGCAGCTGTGAACCATGTGAAGCTGCCCTCTGCATTTCCTATTCTGTGCAGAATTTTATAGCCTGCAATGTTTTGCAAATAAAGATCAAGTACCACTCTTCTTTACAAAAACAAAAACAGTCCTTAGAAAAAATATGGAAAAATAAGCTGTGAAGGAATTAAGCAAGAACAAAATCCAGTATTCAGTGTGTGGTCTGATGGCAGCACCAGACTGATTCTCTGCTCTTGGCACAGGAAGAACAGAAGACTGCTGTCCCTTTAGTGCTTTCTCATAGAGTGTAAGGTGACCTCTGCAGCTTTAGGTTCTGATAAATTGTGTCTGTGTCCCCCCAGATACAGATTTGAAAACATTAATGCAAATAAAATGCTTGAAAAATAAGTAATCCTTCTCTGCCACTTAAAAAAGTAATACCAGGGTTCTGAACAAAGAAGCAAAACTATGGGGACCCTATCAAATGCATGGTCTCACATCACTCCCCCGGAATTCTCTTGGAAGTCATGGAGCAAACGAAATCTCCCAGGGAGAAATGAGCCAACACCACTCCAGCTGCCAGTCACAGACACGACTGGGCAGCAATTCACCTGTCAATTCCTTGTTCCTTAGACTTTGGATGCTGTCATTATGTTGGCTTGCTTCACACAGGTTGAGTATCTCTCACCCCAAATGTCTAAAACCATCATGTTTCAGATTTTAAAATATTTTCATATACTTTACTAGTTGTCCATCTCCAATTTAAGAACCCCAAATCTGTAACATTTCAAATTTGGACTTTCCGTTACAGCACTGATCAGATCGACATATCTGATGAAACCATCTGACAACATGCTGATTCCCTTAATGGTGACAAAGACTGAAATTAAATAATAAAAATTGCTCTATGGTTGTGCTGGCTAGTTTGTTTGTTTGTTTGTTTTTATCAATATGACACAAGCTAGACCATTTTAAAGAGGTTCCCTCAATTAAGGAAATGACCCCACCAGGTTGCCCTGTGAGAAGCCAGGACAGAACACTGGGGAAGGTGCAGCCAGAGCAGCTGTGAGATTCCAGGACTAAAGGGGTCATGGGAGGACTCTGAGGCTTGGCATCCTGTGGTAGGTTAGAGCCCCTGACAGTCAGAAGGTCACTGGAGAAGGTGCAGGAGAATTAGGATGGAGACCCCATTATTTTAGAGATTCGAAGATCATGGGACCAAGAAGAGCAGCAGTTATGAAGTGGAGCTGGCTTGAGCAAGGAGACAAGCCGTCGGTGCTGTGCCCCTTTAAAGCCCAGGGGAACGCTAAAGGGCCTCAGTCTTGGTCAAGCACTAGAGTTTATATACTCCTGACTTTGATTTTACTATGATTTGATTACAACTGTAACCAGCTTCTTCCCTCTTGAACAAAGTATTCAACTTATTTCCTACTTTATGAGCTGACAGTTGAGAGATCTGAACTTTTTCAAGAGATTCTGGAATTTTGTGGAGACTGGCTACTTTAGAGATCTGGACATTTGGAGAGGATTAGGGGTTGAGAGTCACTTTGAATGTTAAAGAGGTGAACTTTTAAAGACTGTGAGACTTTTAAAGTTTGAAGTTTGTTTTATATTGTGATATTGATATTAATATAACATCTTGGGGACAACAAGCAAATAAAGGTTTTTGTAACTTTTTTATTAAAAGGTAGCAAATAAAAACATCACAGATTAAGCAGACACAAAGCCTCTACAACTCACTGAACTTCTGTACAGGTAGAGAAGCCGTGCAGATGGAAGCTGTGTAAGTAACAGGGAGGTAACAAGGGGATGCATGGATCACCCTAGGAAACAGAAATATGGAATTTCCTGGGTAAACTGAAGGAGGGGGAGAGACAGGAGGTGAGGGGAAAGGATGGGGTCCAGAAATACTAGCAATCCAGTTGATCAAGTAGGGAGTGGTATGGAGGGGGAAATAATGAAAAAGATGTCTTGACAGAGGGGGCTATTTTGGTGTTAGGGAGAAACCCAGTACTGGGGAAACTCCCAGGAATTCACAAGGATAACCCCAGTTAAGACTCCTAGCAATAGCAGAGAGGGTGTCTGAACTGGCCTTCTCCTGTAATCAGACTGGTGACTGCTTTAATTATCATCAGGGAACCGTCATTCCTGGATTCCATGGAAGCAGATGCAGTGATCCATAGCCATGCACTGGGGTGAGCTCCTGGAGTCTAGTTGAAGAGAGGGAGGAGGGATTATATGAGCAAGGGGGAGTCAAGATCATGATGGGGGACTCCACAGACACAGGAATTTATGAACTCTCTGGACCTACAGCCAGGGAACCTACATGGGACCAACCTAGGCCCTCCGCATGTAGGTGACAGTTGTGTAGCTTGCTCTGTTTGTGAGTCTCCTAGCAATGGGATCAGGACCTGAGGTATAAGCTGGTTTTTTGGAATCTATTCCCCATGCTGGGATGCCTCACCCAGTCTTGATGCAGTGGGGGATCTTGGTCCTGCCTCAACTTGGTACCTCGTGCTTTGTTGACTCCCATGGGAGGCCTGTCCCTTTCTGAATGGAGAAAGAATAGTGGGGATGGGGGGTAGACAGGAGGTGTGGGGAGGGAACAGGAAGAGAGAAGGGAGGAGAAACTATGGTTGGTATGTAAAATAAATGAAAAAAATTTAATAAAAAAAGAGTGGAAGCTGTGAAGCTTCACATTGGATTTTATTCTTTCATTATAAAATATATTTTATGTATTTATCTGCCATCAAAAAATAAAGAATCTACAATGGAGTTAAAATTAGATAAACAATTAGTTTGCATCCTCTTTCATAACTCAAGCTCACTGCCTACAGTCAGTCAGTCCTTGTTCATCCCCTAATATTTAGCCTTTCTTGTTCTGTTGTGTTATCCTGGATCCGCAGGCACATTTGTTTACGTTTGTACATATATTATTTGTTAGATTCTGTAGATGAGAGGAATCATGTAGTTGTCATATGATGGATTCTGTGAAGACACATAAAGCTACAAAAATGGATCAAAAAGAGCCATATAATCTCCTGTGTGTGGGCCCTGAAGCATCATAACACAGAAGTTTCTAATGTCCCCACCATGGACGACACGTGGGAAGTTGTCATCACACCACCTTAAAAAGTCTCCTTCCCACTGGCAACTGAGAGCACTCGGAGCAGCTCAGGTGTGCAGCTTTTGGGAGCATCACTTGCTGAGCCTCTCTAGCCACCAAATTAAATTATAGACTATGTCTTTCTGATCTTTTTGCAAGATGCATTCATATTCCGAATTATCCCTCCTCCACTCCCTCTCTCCAGAGCCCCTCTTCCCTCTCTTTAGGTCAATCATGCCCTAGACACTTTCTCTTTCTTTTGTTCCCACATTTTCAGTGTCACCACAGGCGACTCCTTTGACTGAAAGCAGCTCTTAACTTCAAGATGAGTGGAAAAGGAGTCACGAGGAGAGGGCCCCAACAATGCTTACTGCGGACCACCATCCTGACTCGCAGGAGCAGGCTGCACTAACTGTGAGACTTAAACTAATCTCACTGAGTGTAGCAGCAGCAAGAGAAGGCACACAAAGCCACATCTGTGCTGCTCAGTGCCAACTGCCAACACCGTTGTGTGAAGAGGACTTTCACATATTTAAAGAACAACTTTTCATACAATACAGCGGTCATGCTTCCCCTCCCCGACTCCTCCCAGTCCCTCCCTGACGCTCCTACTCACCCAACTTTGTTCTGTTTTATCTTCAAAAGAAGGAACAAAACAAACAAAAACCAAAACCAAAAAGAACCCTCAATCCCCAGTGACTTCAGACAGACTTAATCTTGGCCTTTTTATTCTCTGTCTTTTTAAAAATATTTTTGATTAACTTTTTGAGAATTTCATGCATTGCATTTTGGTCATATTTCGCTCTCTTCCAACTCCTCCCAGACCCTCCACTCATTCCACACCACCAAATTCTGTAGCAGCATGGTTTTAACACATCCGACCCAATCAGTGTTGTGTGTGTGTGTGACTTACCAGGACCACACTTCTAAAGTCCCATGGTCAGTGGGTTTGACTCCTGACCACCTGCTCCTCTATCCTGGGAGTTTGTCAGTCCTGAGCTTGCAAACGTCTTGGGCATGATGTCACAACTACTGTGAGTTCTTATGTGCAACTACCCCGCTGTGTCTGGAAAACATGGCTTTGCTGAACTCACCTACCACCTTGGGCTCTTACAACCTTCCTACCTCCTCTTCTGAAATATCCCCAAGTCTTAGGAGAAGGGGTATGTTACACATGTCCCATTCCGGGCTAAGTACTCTATAACACCTTATTCTCTGGACCCTGACAAATGGTGACCTATGTGATAGTCACCATCTCAACAAAAAGAAGCTTCTCTGATAAGTGTTGAGAGATGTGCTAATCTGTGAGTATAGCAATAACTCATTAGGAGTTGGTTTAATACTATGTCCACTTAGCAAATAATAGTAGCAGAATCTCCCCAAGGGCCCATCTACCATGGGTTCTTGGCCTTGAAGGTGGTGTGATGGATGGGCTCCATCTCATGGAGTGGGCCTTACACCAATCAGGAAGTGTCCGGTCACTGCCGCAGCACTCATGTCACTACTGCACAGCTGAGAGAGTCTTGTCACACCAGCCACTGCTGTAGCTTGCACAGTCCCTAGCTAGGTGGCATCTGTGACACTTTCAGCACCTTCAAGCATTAAGGAAGTAGCTAGAGCTGGAGCTGTACTAGTCACCACCCACAGCAATGGATAATATGCCCTTTCCTTATGCCCAGAGCAGCACTGGACATCCTTTGTCTTCTGGATATTGGCCCTTATGACTGGGCAACATAAACTCTCAAAACAGGTGTAATTTGCATTTCCCGAAAGCTAAGAATGTTGAACAATTTAAAAAATATTACTCAGCTATTTGTATTTTATAGTTTGAAACCTGTTTAGTTCCAAGCCCCAATTTTTAAACTGGGTTGACTGTTCTCTTAATGTTTAAATTTTTAAAAAATTCTTTGTATACTTTATAAATTAACTCTCTGTCAGATGTATAGCTAGCTAATAAAAGTTTTCCTTAATCTCAAAAAAACTATAATTAAAAAATAACTTGGAGCTTTTGTTCCTTTTCTATTTTATGGAATAGATAGCAGTGTCACTCTTTGGAGTCTGGTAAAACTGTGCATTGAATACATACAGCCCTATGCTTTTTTTAATTAGGAAAATTCTTAATTACTTCTTTTATTTCATTGGATGTTTTCCAGTCCAATCTGTTATTATGTATCTTCTAATTGGGGGAATAAGACCATTAATAACAAGGGATATTACTGAACAATCTGTACTCATTTTGTTACTTTCATGGAATTTTGAGATATCTTTTTTGATTAAATGTTCTGGAATTGGTTATCCGCTCTGCTCTCTTAGGTGTGTTTAACCTTCTCTTCAGAACTAAGCATTCCCACCATTGGGTGATTCTCTCTGCATCTTGTCTCCAGCAGAAAATGCTCAGTCTCTTGTATATCTTAAGTTTCCATGAGATCTAAACTGAAATGGGAGGGAGGGTAAACACTTGGTATAATGTGTTATGGCTGATCGCCACGTCAAATTGGTAGGTTTAAAGTCATCATGGAAACACATCCCTGGGTTTAACAAGGGAAGGAAAAGCTACCCTGACTGTGGGCAGCTCTATCCCAGGGCCGGTGTCCAGGAATGACTAAGAAAGAAGGCAGACAGTAATGACCTCTGACTAGTTTCATTCAGATGAGTATTTCCCCAAACTGCTTCTCTATGCACCCCATGGGATGTTTATTAATATCCTCAGAAAGCATGATTCCGCGTAACACAGTGTGGGAAATGCTAGACCAAGATGTTTGCCTTTCCCTTGAATCACCTAAACTCCTTTAAATTACAGCTTTCAGATCAAAACAGACAAAAATCTTTTGGATAGGATGAATGATGCCAATCCTACTTTCTCCTCAAACACACAAGATGTATCAGGGGAAACTTAATTTTCAGTTTCTTCCTCTGGCCTGAGCTAGTGTTCTCAGGTGGAGGAGGTGGTGGCACAGCACTCACCCCTGGATACACTCCGTGCCCCACCCGGGAGGAACACCCAGCACTGTCAGACTGCCAACACACACTGGTTCTAACAGCCTCACCTATAGGAATTTGAAGTAAGAGCTGTTCGTGAATTGAATTCTTCCTCAGCAGACCTGAGAAGTAGCTCAGCAGTTACAAGTTTTGCCTTGTGAGCCTGAGGACACGATTTCAGTCACTGGCTCCACAACAGGAGAGAAACAGGTCCTGAAAGTTGTCCTCTGACCCTGGCACACACGACACGCTCACGCTCCATGGCCCCTCCATTCCTTACACATAAGCACTCAGAGTTATAAAAAGTGTAAGAGAATTGTCTACCAGAACGACAAAGTGAGGGGAGGCACTCTTTCAGCATAAGCCCACACAGGACACACGAGACAGGAAGGAACAGTCAGCAAAGGCTGCTCTTCCATCTGCTGTGGTACCCTAAAATACCCTTCTCCCCAAGAACAGGACCAAGAGGACTCACCATGTCATAAGTTGTTACAATCTTCTTCAGAACCTCAGGCACAATGGCCTGAAGTTCCATGGTGGGGTAGGGCTCACTAAGGTTCAAGACCACCAGGGGGGTGTTGTCCGGGCCCAGGAACCGAGGTGACACGGCAAGCATGCACTGCATGAGGTTGGCCACTGAGGAGAGGCCACACAACTCCTTAAATGATACCACTGCATTCTGCAAAACAGAAAAGAGGCCCTTAGGGGGTCACTGTGATGGCGATTCTTAGTTGTCAACCTGACCACATCTGGAATTAACTAAAATTCTAATGGCTGAGCACACCTGTGAGGGAGTTTTTCTTAATTAAATCATTTGAAGTGTAAAGACCGACTTCCTTTTATTTATTTATTTGTTTGTTTGTCTATTGAGACAGGGTTTCTCTATATAGCTTTGGTTGTTCTGAAACTTTGTGTACCAGACTGGCCTCGAACTCTGAGATCTGCCTGCCTCTGCCTCCCAAGTGCAGGGATTATAGGAGTACACCACCACCACTTGGGAGAAGACCCACTTCTAATCCAGATCTTTGAAATGGAAAGATAAACTTTTAATTCAGATATTTTGGGGTGGGAAGATACACCTTTAATCCAGGCCACCCTTTCTACTGAAAATCTATATAAAGGGCAGGGGAGAATGAAGCTTTCTCTTTGACAGCTTGTTTTCCTCTCACTAGAAAATTCATTCCTTCACTGGCATTAGAGTCTAGCTCTTCAGGATTCCTGTGTATGTTGAAGAACAGCTGAGACATCCAATCTGATGGACTGAAAAATTAACTTGATTCTTGGACCTTCCACTGGTAGATAATCACAGTCTGTAAGCCATTCTAAACCTCCCATATCGCGTGTGTGCCTCTCTGTGTGTGTGTGTGTGTGTGTCCTAAGTATGTATACATATACAAAGGGGATTTTTCCCAGTCAGAATATAAGTCAGGAGTGCGAATCCAGGCATGCTTGTGCCCTGCGTAGACAGAACAGGTGGCCAGAAGGAGCAGATCTAGAGACCTATGCTCCTAAGAAATCCATGTTCTGGAAATAATTTTGAATTTAAACATTTTATTTTTATTAATATTGCTTTAAACATGGCCATCAAGCTATGCATCACCTTGTTCAAACTTACTTTGTGACCAGGTATAGAAATAAATTATTGTGATATCTTCAGTGTGCTCCCCCAGGCAGTCTGCGATAAGTCCTGGCTTCTCTTCACAGCACATCCTGCATCTGTCACCTCAGCCTGTAGTTTCCCTTTCTACGACCCACCCCTATCCATAGCACAAGTCCCCGGAGGGCAGGCTGATGTCTATTGGTTCCAGCATACTCTCACAGCCAGCCTGCCTATGCAGATGGCTCTGTGGGGCTCAGGGCAGACAAGCCCTGAAAGCATGATAGTTGAGCCTTAACAGGTTCCAAAGGGAATTATGTTTCATATGCACACCAACAGCCACAGACAGGGGACAATGTTGTTTATTTTGGAACGGATGGTTTGCCAGAATGCCTGTACCCTGAACAATGGAGAAACCTTTCCACTTTCAGTTATTCTGTGACCAAATGAGGACCATGGATGTCCTTACTGCAGGCAACTGTTCTTATTCCAGAAGTAGCAGCAGAACTGGAGAGGAGACACATACTGAAAGTGTTTCCTGGCATAGGAGTTACTGCTAATGCCATTTTTATAACAGTGGCTTAAGAGCAAACAAACGGGAGGAAAAGATGGCTCAATGGTTAAGAGCACTGGCTGCTCTTCCAGAAGGACCTGGGTTTGAGTCCCAGCATTCACATGTCAGGTCACAACCATCTACCTCTAACTCCAGCTCCAGGGGATCTGACACCCTCTTCTGGGCTTTGTGGGCATCAGGCATACATGTGGCGCACAGATAAATATGCAGGCAGAACATTCATACTTATAAACTAAAAATAAATCTTTTTTCAAAAATAAACATCTTCTACCTAGCACACACTGCTATGTATGGTCTCTTCCTACATGACTGACCAGTCCTAGGCCACAGCTAGATGTGTCGTCCATCCTTAATCAGGCACAGTTCCTGACTGACTGCTCTGAAACTTGTTATCATCTTAAGACTTTCATAAATATAGTTATCATAAATATTTTATGTAATCAATTATCTATCCTCTAAAATCAAAAGAACAGTGGCTTATGTAAATGTTCTCAAAAACAAGAGTTCCATAAGAAAAATCTGGAACACATCCCTTTTACTTTAACCAATCTACTTTTTGATAGGTCATCAATTTGTGTTCAATCTAAGAAATAATAATATTTAACAATATCAGAGATTCCCATGTACGCTGTGTTAAAACAAACAACAACAACAAAAACCAAACAAACGAAAACATAGCTGTTGATCAGTCATAAGAGGAACATGGGTAAGCAGCTTATGAGTCAGCACCAAGACCAGTTTATTCTAGCATGCAATCGACAGTTCAACAACTGCAGCTCTGGAAGTTTAAATGATGAGAAACGAGACAATTAATAAACATTCTAACAACTAGTTGCAATTTACAAAGTATTGAAAATTAAATATACCACTGCAAAAAATAAACACCTACAAATCATAGACATGCAAGGAGAGATCTGAACATGAACACACACCTGCATGTTTTCTCTCAGGTCTGTGGCATCCCGTATGGGGGGCTGGGCGTTCTTGAACACTTCATCTACAGTTTTAATCCACAATGTTCTCAGAGAAGCATATTCCCGGGACTTCTTCCCTTTCCTTACAGAAAGGCCCCTCTTATGAGGTTTCCCTCCTCCTCTTCGGTTAGTAATGGCCACATGGACAAACAAAGAAGCATGGACGAGGACTTCTCCAGTCAAAGACTGCAGGGGAACATGGCGGTAGCCCGTCTGCAAGCATTCAAAGGGAATTGTGTACTGGCCAATAAACTCATCCCCAATGTAGTCGTCGTCCAGCACGACGAAGCGCACCATGGCCAGCTCAGGGAGGTTGACTTGAAATTCAAAGCTTTCATCAAAAATGGGAGTGTCTCCATTCTGGTTTACAGTTTTTGTCCTTTGCTCTGCACAGTCGGCAGGGATTCCATGGATTTCCACATATACATAAGGATCTACTACATCACCTTTGGCACCTGACCCTTTGGGCTTGGGAAAGTTCTGGCCACTGATAATTTTGATGTGGAGCAACTGAGGGGAAACTCCAGGGACAGAGTCCTTTGTGTTGGCACTAAAGAAGGAGACTTCCTCCCTCATGATGGCCGGCCGAAGAACATAGCCACAGTTTCCATTCTGCCGAAACCAACCAATGTTCAGATCCATCATGAGTCCTGGAGTCTGAAAGTTCATGGCTACAATCTGACACCCACATTTCCAAAAGTCTTGAGGGTTCATGTTACTAGAGTCAATTCTCATTGGACTAGGAAAGACCCTGGCAAGAAAACGCTTATTGTAATTTACAAAGTCCCCGGGGTTTTCATTGGCATATTTGCTAGCAAGCACTTCATTAAATGAACACACTTCCCAGTACTTCTGCACCTGAAATGACACCTGAAATTCCTTGAACTGGACTGACTTACAGATGCTGACCAGTTCAGACAATTCTTTGCAAAGCTGAAAGCGCTTCACAGGCACTTGGTTGGGTTGTTCCACAATCTCTTTCCCCATCCTCTGAGACATTTCTGCCCCTTCATCCTCATCAGTAACATCCCCTTCCACACCAGAGCAATTTGAAGACAGCTTCTTTGCTTTGATTAGTATCTTCCCTTTCAGGACATCTGGGGATGGTAGGTAAGACTCCTCCATGTTGGGTGATGTTGTATACAGCTTGTCTCCTAAGATTTTCTTCATGTGCTGAACCATCACTTTCTGTTGTTTAATAGAACAGTGATTTTCTAAACATAAGATGAGAGGGTACTCAGAAGCAAAGAACGCATACTTGTTAATGATGTCGATGACACTGCGGAAGACTATCTGAGAGGTCATGGTGTGGCCTGTGTAAATCACAGGCTCGTTATCTGGCCCATCCCATACGTCCAATTCAACACTCCTGCAACCCATTTTAAGTGCGCGGATATAGCCTGTGATGTCAGAGGGGCCCCGGAACTGGTCCTCTATCAAGTATGTATTGTGAGAGGAGTTTATAAAGTAATGAGACAGGGGCTGTTTCATGTCCTGACAGACCTTCTTATGCTCTGGATCAAATATGTAACAATCAGGGGACATCAGGTAATTAGTGAACCCGTCTATGGAGAGCCAGCCCTTCTCCTGACCTTCTTTGGATGGCTCATATTTGTGAATAATTTCAAGGCTTATCTCCTCGTTTATATGTGCCACACCCTGTTCCGCCTCCAGAAACATCATAAGGTCCTTGGTATCAAGGAATTCTTTATTGCTTGAAAACTGAACTAAAAGGAAGTAAATTTCAGGTCTAGTACAAAGTTCATGAAAAACCTCAATAAATTCTTCTTTTGTGACGTCAGTACCAGCTTTGTCCTTTGATTTATGCAATTCTTTGAACTTCAGCTCAATTTTGCTTGTTTTTAAACCAGGATTGAGGTTTCTGATGCACTGCACAGCATTACACAGAGTTATATGTCCAAGATCATCTACATCAATTTCACTAAACATTTGTGAAACCCAAGAAGTCCTCATGTTGTCTTGACTACTTTCTAACATATCGAGTGTATGTTTCCCATAAGAAATCAAGTATCGGAGTCCTGTTACCCAGATGTTCGCAACATCTGCAGAATTGGCAACCAAATCAAGTGACTCATAATTCTCTCCATATATGACTGAAAATGCACAGTCTTCAGATATCTGCTCAGAAATACCATTGCTGCGGAATATATCTGTGTTTTTCCCTGTTCTAACTTCCTTGATAGATTTGATATCAATCTTGGCTTTCTCAGAATCCTTCTTAGATGGCTCCCACCTCAGGCTTTGCATGTCAGCATCCAACAAAAAGTACCGATGATAAATCCTGGAGTTTGAGCGAACCTTTTTGAGTTCAGAACCCTCAACCATTGAGTTGATACAGTCACTTGCACTGCTGATCTTCTTCTCTGTCGGCATGCTGCTGAATGACACCGTTTTCTTCCTCTCTCTTTTCTGTTTCGTGCCATCCTGGAGGGAAGAAAAGAGTGTTAGGATTAACATAGACACGGGTATTCATGCTCAGACAAGGAATTAAATTTTAATTCCATGGAAAATGTATACTATGATTTTCTAATCTGGCCCCTGGAATGAATGACAGCTGTGCATATTCAAAAGTTTAGAAGAGGCCTTAGAGACTCGGCCTAATGTCACTAGGACAGAAAGTATTGCTTAATAACTGTACTCATCCTTGAAAAAGCCTCTCAGAGAGAGCAGAGGCTTGTCCATAGGACTGGATACGCAATTTTCAGGAAATACAGAACTCCTCTGCTCACAAAATACCAAGAATCCCAAGGCATTAAGAGAAGAACATTAAGTCAACCACAGTACCCATCTGCATGTGGGGCCTTTGTAACTACACCACTCATGTACCTGTGCAGATACAGATCTCCATATCAGTGTTTCCTACGGGCTTAGCATTACATGCCTCAAAATCACCTACGTTACGCATAGCAGATTTGAGTCTATGAAATCAAATCTCTAGGGATGGTGGCAGGGATATGTATTCAGACAGCATCCCACACACTGGTTGCAGAGACTACAGCCTGAAAGATCTTTTCTAGACACTTTTTAATAGTATGTTTTAAGTATTTTATTTCTCAATACTATACGTGACTAGGCTAGAAATGGTTAACCATGAACCCATAAAGTGTATATTAAATGGATAGACGCGAATCCCTGGCTCTTCACAGCATCACAGTACGCTAGTCAGGGTCCTGCGAAGCTCAGGGAGACACAGATTTCTGCTAGTCATGCTAGGCTTGAAAGGAGTTACAGGTTACACTGGAGTTATTAAAGCCTGTTGCTGTGTATCTTCATGCTGCTGCTCAGGAACCTCCAATATGAACATGGGTTACAGTGCTACCCAAGTAAAGCTTCAGGGAGCACCTATTTCTAAAGGAGTCTGCATCCCCCGCTTTCCTGCAAATCCAACATACTCACACGTAAGAGCTGACACACATTCACTCGTGTGTCTCAAACCTTTCCTATACAGATGCCTTTATTTGAGAGGGGAAAAGGCTGAAGTGACTGCAAATATCTTTGGTGATCTGAGCTTAAAAGACAGCAGTGCTTCTCAAGAAGTGTATGACATCTGTGATACATTTCTAGCATCTTACTGTATTCACAAATAATAACAAAATAAATAAGTAATAAAAACAGACTAGGAACGGGGGTGTGGGACGATACTAACCTCATTATAGAAAAGGAAAAAATGTAACCATGTAAGCACATTCAAAGACAATTCTGCTTTTCCTGCTCTGCACAGAATCTAGGCAAATAAAACCTCTGTATTTTCAAAAGCAATTATTATTCTATCTATATCTGAAATTTAAAAACATTCTTACCTTTTTATTATCTATACTTCCAAAAGCAATTTGCAGAGGGTAACTAAACTTGATCTTTAAATCATATATGTATCATTTTCCTCAAAGTTTTAGAATGAACTATAGAGCTTTTCGGGCTCTGAGATACGAAGTAAAACATAAGGCCATCAGGCATTGTATTTCGTTCTAACTATATCATCAGAATGATAAACTACAGAAAGATAAAAGCTGTGGCAATTGCATCTGTAAGATTTATTGTATCTTAGTCATTCCAATCCCTAAAGCATAGGTTGTTGTTGTTTTTTTTTAGTGAGTTGGCATGAAATCAAATATGTAGTCAGCCATGAAGCAAATGTATAAATTTCCTATCTGTCAGAACAAAATACATATCTTTGCCTCTAAAAAGACACATTTTGTTTTAATAAGGGCAACATGCTAATTTAGTAATGGAATTTCATAATCTGTAAATTACACCTCAAAGTGCTACTGGTAAAATGGAGTAGTCACAAAGATAAATGGAGGTGTTTACCCACTGATCCATTAAATAGATATGGTATTTCCTCAGCATTTCCATCTTTTATTCTCCTATTTTTACACTGATTATTAATTTACTGCTACAAATTCTAATTTGCTAAAAAGACACATTTCACATTCATGATTGTCTTAGCTATCAGAAAAGAGAGGACTCAACAGCAACGCTCCTCAACAGAACGCACAGAACATATGCATGTATCCACACCAGTATATGTGGGACAGGCGGGAGCTTCAACACTGTACCGTGGCTTTACAAACCAGGCCAGGCTCTGACTGGAGACTTCCAGTCGCTGACTATACTGACGCACACTCATGGTGCTCACCCAGACATAGCCTGAAATACTGGCAGCAAGGACACTCTTCACCAGTCTCCCCTCCCTATCTGCCTTAGCCAAAGCCGTAGCAACACCTGAATGAAAATATTGTCTCTCCTTTCACACTAGCAAACAAAGCCATTAGGAGCCACGAGAAGATGCGCTTGCTTACAAACTGTTCCAGTTGGATCTTAACTGCACCTCCTCCCCCCACCACCACCCCAGGAGCTTGTGTGGTAGAAGCCTTGGGGAGGTGACTCTATAGAAGGACCATTCCATTCACAGACTCAGAACTACTTGGAACACTGAGGTATTGAGAACTCTCCAAGGTGGAGCCTAGTTAGAGGAAGTAGGTCATTGAAAGCATGCCCTTGAGCTGGGCTTGGTGGCCCAAGCCTTTATTCCCCGCATTCAGGGGTGAGGGGAGAAGCAGCTGGATCTACTTGAGGTCCAGGCCAATCTGGTTTACAAAGGCAGTTCCTGGACAACCAGAGCTACACAGAAAACCATGTCTCAAAAAACAAAATTAAAAAACAG
>NW_004949235.1:453596-460899 GCF_000317375.1 Microtus ochrogaster | reverse complement strand
GAAGGCAAGCGTGCCCTTGAAGGGTGTATCTTGCCCCTGCTCTTCCCTACTCTTTGCTTCCTGGCTGCCATGAGGCAAGTGGCTTCACATGCTCCCAGCCACCTTACAGCAGGCTCAGAAAAAAAATGAAGACAACTGGACTGAAGCCTCTTAAACTATTATCCAAAGTAAATAGTTCCGCTTTTTAAATTGTTTGGCTAAGCTGCTTGGTCAATAAGGAGAACAGGTGTGAACTTGATTTATGTCTCATTAGCTGTACCAGATTTCCTGGCTAGCAGAAACAGGTGGACATGATGCCAAGACATGTATGCAGCTGGGTTCCCTATAGCCAAGACCAAAGGAAAGGAAGACAGAGGGCCTGAGCAGGAAAGAAGGAGGGCTAGGCTGAGATGGCTGGAGACCAGTTCTCAAAACACCTAACTCCTGATTCTACCCTTCCCTGCTCATTTCAAGTTGGCCTTAACTTTTTAACTCAACAGTGATTAGCACTGCCTAGGCTAAAACAGCTGACCACTAGCAGAGCTGGAATGAACTCTGTGTGTTTCTTAATATATGTTGGGTTAAAATGAATATTGGAAAGAACTCAAACTATATGTGCCACACATACAGGTTTTTATTTTTCTTTTTAGGTTTTAACTACAAAACTAAGTGGATCTGGCATGCATTAAGCATCTAAAGTCACAGAAGAAGAATCTAACTTCCTGCAATGTCTCAAATAGTTTGAAGAATATTAAAACACACTTCTCAGAGCTAGTTGATACCAGCACTCATCACCGAGCCCTCTGGAGTGGAAAAAAATGACAACTTTGTCTGATGATACATCCCGCTGCTCCAGAGCATTTACTAACAGCCAGGGAATGAGCATGCAGAAGGCCTGGACTAGGGAGAAATGGTTTCCTCAAGAGTTTACCTCCCTCGCAACTTCATAAGAATGCTTAAAGATTCCTTTAGCCATCCCCCACCTTACCTCTGTCCACCAGAGCCTTGGCTCTGACTGCCCCTGGAGAGGAGGGGCCCAGCTCTCTGGACCCTAGTCCACAGGCACACCCGAGCCCCACTCTCGAGCCCGCTAGACCCCAGGGCCCTGAAGCAGCGTACGTACACATGCAGTTGTCCCCACTGCATCTACAACCATGGGAGCCTTGGCCCTGACTGCACCTGGAGAGAAGCCCCCAAACCCACATCAGCAACTACCAGAAGCACGGCCCCACCTGCACTCCTTGGAGGAAGATATGGGTAGGCACCAATACAAGAACACATTCAACAACCTAAAGAGCAACATGGCAACACCTGAATCTGGTGGTCCTACAAAAGGAAGACCTGAATATTCTAACCCAGAAGAAGCAGAAGAAAATGTCCTTATATATAACTTTATGAAGACAACAGAAGTCCTTAAAGAGGAAATAAAAAATTTCCTTGAAGAAATGGAGGAAAAGACAAAAAAATGGAAAAAAAATCAATAAATCCCTGAAAGAAAGCCAAGAAATCAAGAAAAAGCAAGCAGATAAACCAAACAGTTTAAACAGTTCAAGACTTAAAAATTAAAATAGAGGCAATAAAGAAAATAAAAACTGAGGGAATTCTGGAAGTGAAAAGTCTTGGTAAATGCAGACTACAGATGCAAGCATAAGCAACAGAATAAAAGAGATGGAAGAGAGAATCCCAGGAATTGAAGATACGGCAGAGGAAACAGATTCACGGGTCAAAGAAAATGTTAAATCCAACAAATCCTTAACACAAAACATCCAGGAAATCTAGGACATCATGAAAAGACCAAACCTAAGAATTATAGGGATAGAAGAAGGAGAAAAACTCCAGCTCAAAGGCACAGAAAATATATTCAACAAAAGTCATAGAAGAAAACTTTCCCAACCTAAAGAAGGACATACCTATGAACAGTACAAGATTCTTACAGAACACCAAATAGACTGAAAAAATAAAAAGTTCCCTTGCCATATAATAATAAAAACACTAAATATACATAAACATACAGAATAAAAAAGAATATTAATATAAAGGAAAAAAGTCAAGTAACATATAAAGGTAACCCTATCAGAATTACACCCAACTTCTCAATGGAGGTTTTCAAAGCCAGAAGATCCTGAACTGATGTGCTGCAGACACCAAGGGACCACAGATGCAAGGCTGGACTACTACACCCAGAAAAGTTTTCAATCCCCACAGACAGAGAAAACAAGATATTCCATGACAAAACCAGATCTAAAGAATACCTATCCACAAATTCAACCTTACAGAAAGTACTAGAAGAACTCTGACCCAAGGAAGCTAACTGTACCCACAAAAACACAGGCAACAGATAACCTCACAACTCACACCAGCAAACTCCAAAGAAGGGAAACACAAACACTACCACTGAAAAATAACAGGAATTAGCAATCATTGGTCATTAATATCTCTTAATATCAATGGACTCAATTTACCTATAAAAAGACAGTTAAAAGAAAAGATGTGAAAAGAGGATTCATCCTTCTGCTGCATACAAGAAACACACCTCAATCTCAAAGACAGACATTACCTCAGAGTAAAGGGTTGGGAAAAGACTTTTCAATCAGATGGGACCTAAGAAACAAGCAGGTGTAGCTATCCTAATATCTAACAAAATAGATTTCAAACTAAAATCAATCAGAAGAGATGAAGAGGGACACTTCATACCACGGGAAAAAAATCCATCAAGATGATGTCTCAATTCTGAACATTTATGTCCGAAATACAAGAGCACCACATATATAAAAGAACCATTACTAAAACTTAAATCACAACACACTGATAGTAGATGTCATTGTTTTTTTTTTTTTTTACCTCTGAGTAGTACTCCATTGTGTAAATGTACCACATTTGCTTTATCCATTTGGTTGAGGGGCATCTAGGTTATTTCTAGGTTATGGCTATTACGAATAATGCTAATGAACATAGTTGAGCAAATGTCCCTGTGGGATGAGTCTGCATCCTTTAGGCATGTGCCAAGAGTCATATTGCTGGGTCTTGAGGTAGGTTGATTCCAAATTTTCCGAGAAACCACCATACTGATTTCCAAGTACAAGTTTGCACTCCCACCTGCAATGGATGAATGTTCCACATCCTCTCCTGCATAAGCGATGCAGGTGGTTTTGATCTTAACCATTCTGACAGGTATAAGATGGTATCTCAGAGTCCCTTTGATTTGCTAAGATAGACAAACGCTTATCCAAAGTAACCAAAAGGGAGAGAGAGAACATCCAAATTAACAAAATCATAAAAGGGGGACAAAAGAACAGACACTAAGAAAATCCAAAGAATCATTAGGTCATACATTGAAAATCTATACTCCACAAAATTGGAAAATCTAAAAGAAATGGATAATTTTCTGGATAGGTACCAAAATTAAGTCAAAACTAGATAAACAATTTAAATAGATTTATAAACCCTAAGGAAATAGAAGAAAATACTCCCAACCAAAAAAAAAAAATCCAGGGTCAGATGGTTTAAGCACAATTCTACCAGAACCTCAAGGATGAGCAAATACCTATACTTCTCAAATTGTCCCATATTATAGAAACGAAAAGAACACTGCCAAACTCTTTTTACAGGGAAACAGCTACCCTGATGCCCAAACTACACAGGCTCAATGAAGAAAGAATTACAGACCAATCTCCCTCTGAACATTGATGCAAAAATACTCAATAAAATATTGGCAAACCAAATCCAAAAAGGCATCAAAAAAAAATCATCCACCATGATCAAGTTTGCTTCATCCCAGAAAAGCAGGGATAGTTCAACATACGAAAATCTATCAATGTAATCCATCATAAAAATAAACTGAAAAAAAATATGATCATCTCATTAGATGCCTTTGACAAAATCCAATACTCTTTCCTGATAAAGGTCCTGGAGAGATCAGGATACAAGGAACATTCTTAAACATAATAAAGGCAATATACAGCAAGCCGGCAACCAATATCAAATTAGCAATTTTGTGCCAAGAATGACTTTACAGAAAGCAATAAATTACCAAGAGGCTGTAAAAATGCCTCTACCACAGCAAAACTCAGGAAAAATCAGAAATCTTTATAGGGTTCACATCGAGCATTACAAGTGGAAAGAACCACATTGTGGAGAGTGGAAAACATGCATTTCCTGAAAAAAAACCTGCCCGCTTTAGTTAGGAGAATGTTATCACTATACGTAGCCATTTCATAATTGGCAAGAGTTCATGAATTCTCATCCTGCGACCAGCTCGCAAACAGGTGAGACTCATTTCTCCTGCTTGAAACCAAGTGACAAGCACTGATGCAGTTGTTCCTGGAAAAAAGCCCAACTGTGCATATAGGCTCAACCATGGACACAGGCAGCATGGCATTTCCTACTGTATTTTCCCTACCTTTCAAAGTGATTTGTTACATAACATTGATTACTCCTTAATGAACACCATACAAAAGTCCTGCACCACCACCCAGGATCGTATCCCAGCAAAAGAGTGAACAAGTCTAAGTCTGAGGGGATACAGACAAGGGAATCTCAGGATGGAGAGAGGGTAAAGCATGGACACAAATCAGCCCTTGATATTTGTGGTTTGTTTGGGATGAAGCTGTTCCATTTGAATTAGAAGTAGCACAGAAGAAAGGAGCAGAATATGTACCTTTACTAGGGAAGTCTGGATTAGGTGAAAACATATTAAAGAAATTCTGTCTTTTAAAAAACTAATAAAATATTCATCAGTATGGCTATAGGATAGGATCATTTCAGGTTCCCTATCCTCAGCTGCCCCAGGAACTAACTGGGGACCTCGCCTTGGGCACCTGGAAGCCCCTCTAGGTCCAAGGCTCTTCCCAACCCTAAGATGGCTCCCTTAATTAAGATATGTGCTTCCCTGCTCCCCTATCAACCTTCCTGTATCCCAATCATCCCGTTGCCCCAAGTTCTCCCCATCCAACCCTTATCACTTTTTTCTCCCCATCTTCCCTTACCCCCCTCCCACCCCACCCTTAAGATCCCGATTTTTTGCCTGGCAATCTTGTCTACTTCCCCTGCCCAGGAGGATAGCTATATGTTTTTCTTTGGGTTCACCTTCTTATTTAGCTTCTTTAGGATATCAAAATATAGAACCTTCATCTGGCGATGGATGGAGATAGAGACAGAGACCCACACTGGAACACTGGACTGAGCTCCCAAAGTCCCAATGAGGAACAGAAGGAGGGAGAAGATGAGCAAGGAAGTCAGGACCAAGAGGGGTGCACCCACCCACGGAGACAGTGGGGCTGATCTATTGGGAGCTCACCAATGCCAGCTGGATTGTGACTCGAAAAGCAGGGGATAAACCCGGACTCTCTGAATATGGCGGACAATGAGGGCTGCTGAGAAGCCAAGGACAATGACACTGGGTTTTGATCCTACTTCTTGTTCTGGCTTTGTGGGGGCCTAGCCAGTTTGGATGTTCACCTTCCTAGACCAGGATGGAGGGGGGAGGACTTCGGACTTTCCACAGGGCAGGGAACCCTGACTGCTCTTCAGACTTGAGAGGGAGGGGGAGAGGAGGGGGGGGAGGGCGGGAGGAGTGGGAGGCTGGGAGGAGGCGGAATTTTTTTTTCTCAATAAAAAAAATAAATAAATAAAAAATAAAAAACTAATAAAGCAAAACAAAAACAACAACTGATGAGAAAGAACTTGAAGTTCATCAAACTAGAAAGAAGTAGCCATGCCAGGCCTAGCAGCTTACCTTGGAGAGTTTTCCACACACCTTTAAAACTGTGGTGTAGATGCTAGGATAAGGGAGGGGAAAAAAAGAGCTGGGGCAAAACAGTCTCTCTCAAGGTCATTTCATCAACCAGATGAAGTAAAGAAATATAGGACAATTTGAGCAAAGGCTAAGTGTCATCAAATGCTGGCTCTGGCTCATGTGTCAAGACCCTTAATTTGAAGTATCATAAAGGTACATGGCCCTCAGAGAGAGAGAGACCTTGGAACATTCAGCCCTAAAAGAGATGTCTTCCTCAAATCCCTCCGTTAGAGCACAAGGAAACACACAGAAGAGGAGGCAGAAAAAGTGTAAAGGCCAAAGGGGATGGAGGACACCAAGAAAACAAGGTCCTCTAAATCAACACGATCGAAGCTCATAGGAACACAGAGACTGAGGCAGCACGCCCAGGCCTGCTCAGGGCTGCACCAGGTCCTCTGCTTCCAGTTTAGAGTTTCAATAGGATCCCCGAGAGTGAAATGAGCCGGTCTCTGATTCCTGAACCTTCTTGTAGACTCTCTCCCTTGTTTGCTTTGTCCAATTCTGATGTGTTAGTGTTTTTGCTTTATCTTACATAATATATTACATTATAATTCCCTAGGAAACTGTGGGAGAATTGGGAGGAATAAGAGGGAAACCATAAGCAGGGAATGTTATATGAGACAAAACAGCCCATTTTCAATAAAAGGAAAAGAAACACACACAAGAAAAATTCAGTGAGAAAGATGGACCATGAACGGTACTAGACAAGGCCTCCAAAAAAGATGGTGTGGTGAGAAATGGTTCAAGGAAAATGCTACTTCAAAAACTTAAAAATCATTTGAGATGATTCCTTTGATAAGCTAATAAGCAGACTGAGCACTGGGAAGGAATGAATCAGTGAACTGAAGAACAAGTCAGTAAAACTACTCAAATGAAAATATGAAGAGAAAAGAGGAAAAAAGTTAACTAAAGACAAATAATGCCAGTGCATCTAAGAGATGCTGCCTACCATGTGAAGAGACTGAGCCAAAAAATCTGAAGAGTCGGTGTTCTGGAACTTTGTAAATTAGAACAAGCAGAATCAAACACACATCTAAATATATCAGAACCAAATTATTGAAAATCTAATAGGAGAAAGGACTTAAGAAAAGAAATTTACACAGAGAGAAGCACAAATACAGTTCATATGGATTAGAGATGATCTTTATACCGAGCCACACATTGTCCACTCACAAATTATGATAGTTTTATGGGAACAATCACTTCTTTTCAAGTGCTGTGTTTTCAAGGAAGAAAGCAATTCCCAATTTCTGTGAAATGGCACTTTCACAGTCAGGTTAAAGCATCCACGGAATTTGCTGCGACAGGTCACACTCCCTTAAAACAGTGAGGTCTATAATGATGGAACCAGAGGCAATAACGCAACAGCGTTTTCATTACAAATCGTGTTTCATCTATTTATTTATTTATTTATTTATTTATTTATTTATTTATTTATTTATTATGTATATAATATTCTATCTGTGTGTATGCCTATAGGCCAGTAGAGGGCACCAGACCTCATTACAGATGGTTGTGAGCCACCATGTG
>NW_004949235.1:446012-452324 GCF_000317375.1 Microtus ochrogaster | reverse complement strand
TCAAATCGTGTTTCAGTACACATTCCATCACTGCGGAGACAGTGATTCAAAGTAAATTTACAAAACCATGACTTACATGTGTCTAATCTAAGCTGCAATAAAGTTCACTGGGTTTTCTTCAGTAATGAAAAACTTAATAGTAATATCTCAGGGCTCCTATAAATTAGACTTTATATCCCAGGAGGAAAAAACTGATACTAAGACATTTTAATTTATGATCTATAATAATGGTACTTAAGCAGCCCCAATTTGATATGGAAACTGTCAGTGTTTCTCATAGGTGGTAACTTTTTATTATTTTTGTTTGTTTGTTCTGAGACAGGGTTTCTCTGTGTACTTGAACTGTAAACCAGGCTGGCCTTGAACTCAGAGATTCTGCTGCCTCTGCCTCCTGCACGCTGAGATTAAGGGTGAGCGCCAGCACACCCAGCTGGTAATTTCATATACAGCACATTACAAAGGTTGCTGATTTATATACCACAGAGACAGTGAAAGATGTGATAGCATAACTAATGGCTGAAAAATTTCCAGTAAATTGCATTTAATTTGAAAAGGTACACAATATGATCACATAATGTGACCTTTTAGTGCCATGCACGGCCAGTTCTAAGAATACTGTATCTAGCACTCGTATTTCTCTCCTACGCTGAGCTGGTTCTCCATTATTTCAAGGATAACGTAGAAGGACTATTTGGTCTTCTCCTCTTTTACATCCTAAACACTGCACTGCTCAGGGTGGAGGAAAGTGGAAGAGCAAATGGTAGTTAGCAGTTAAGAGGGAAAGTGCATGCCATGGGCCAGATTAAACTCAATGACTGAAGAGACACTCTTCCCATCAGAAACTTTAATAAGTCTACAGCATTTTTAAAAATTAAATCTTAAGGAAATACAACTATGATGATTTGAATAAGAAAGGACCAATAGGTTCATAGATTTGAATGCCTGGTGTGAGTTGATGGAACTGTTGTAGAAGGATAAGGAAGTGTAACCTTGTTGGAAGAGGTGCGTCACTGGGGATGGGATCTAAGATCTCAAAAGCCCAAGCCAGACCCAGGGTCCTTTCTCTGCCTCCTGCTTGTGGATCAGATGTAAAGCTCTCAGCTACTGCTTCAGTGCCATGCTCCTGCCATGATGCTCATGAACTTACCTCTGAAACTGTAAGCAAGCCCCCAATCAAATTATCAGACGTGTTCTTTAGTATGATGCTTTGGCTATGGTGTTCCTTCACAGCAACAGAACAGTAACTAAGGCACTGCCCAAAAATTATACTATGAATTCATATAATTATTCATTTTTTCTAGATTGTAGAAAAAACCTTTTATAGTCCTTTAAAATCAAACTTTTAACATACATATGAAATTTCTGTGTGATTAAAGGGAACAGAAATAATAAGAAAATCCACAAAATAATGAATCCTATGGAAGGGAAACTCAGCTCTCTGTAAAATATTCTTTTAAGTTTGAAAGCATTCATGAGTCTGTACTAGCCCAGCTCTCAGTATTGTTATCTCTTCTCTGGACCACGCAGTGTCTGTCATCTCAGCTCTGGGATTTACACGTCATGACAGTCTGATTTGGGGCTCTGATTGTTTTATGTGGGTTAGTCTTATCGCACGTAGAAAGTAAATTTTTAAAGGGAACAAGCCTTGTCTTACATTCTAGACTGCCCTAGCTAGAGACTCATAGAGGCTCTGAAGAGTGACCCAGTGGCAAAAGTGTCTACCAAGTCAGCAGTAACTCTAGAACCCTAAAAAAGGGAGGGGCAGAGTCTTGTGGGAAGATGCTTTTAAAAGGTAGACTCAGAAAACTAAAAAGGAAGACAGCAGAACAGAGCAGCAGCCATCAGCTGCAAGCATAAGAGTCATGTCTGATGAGCCAAGAGCTGCGGTCACATAAGACAAGGTGATACAAAGTGGTCTGTAGCTCCGGAAGAAACAGGTCAGGACTGATTAGGGCCCACAAGCCTACAGGCCAACTCCCCAACGTGAAGCTGTAAGTACTGCAACCCATACTGCTTGCCCTGCTGGAGGACGGGAGAATGATGTGGGATTCCCCTTTGTATACTGTGAATATACTGCTTTGGGCCTATAGCAGAGCTATAGGGGAACATAGCTGGGTGGGGAAAACTAAATGGAAAGCTAGGAGAAAGAAGGCAGAGACTGAGAGACGCCATGGAGCAGCCACTAGAGACAGATGTGATTAAACTTTGCTGGTAGGCCAGGCCTCATGGTGATGCACAGATTAATGGAGATGGGTTAAATTAAGATGTAAGAGTTAGCCAATAAGAAGCTAGAACTAGGGGCTGGAGAGATGGCTCAGAGGTTAAGAGCACTGGCTGCTCTTCCAAAGGTCCTGAGTTCAACTCCCAGCAGCCACATGGTGGCTCACAACCATCCAAGATGAGATCTAATGCCCTCTTCCAGCCTGCAGGTATATATAACACTGTATACATAATAAATGAATTAAAAAAAAAAGAAGCTAGAACTAATGGGCCAAGCGCTGATTTAAATAATACAGTTTCTGTGTGATTATTTCGGTTCTGAGCGGCCAGGACGAACAAGCGGCCTCCTACAACAGGAGAGCACAGGGCAGTGGTACTGCCTGCATTCTACAAGCTCAACAGTCATGCTTGGTGAAGCACAGGTGGTCAGCACCTAGAGCAGGTTGGCATGTGAGTGCAGCAGCCTGGATCTCTGGCAGAAACATGTCATCCTAAGCCTGTCAGATGGCCTCCAGCATAGAGCTGCTGCTGTTGCCTGCACTGCTTGTCCTGCAGGGAGAGGAAGACCACAGGGTAGTGGAGCTGCTACAAGCACTAAGGTGGAGCCAGGTGAGCCTACGGATGTCAGACATGGGTAGTAGGGAGGTGTCTGGCAGGCAGGAGCTCACAGGGAACTACCAGACCTGCTGCCTAGCTGAAACATCACCCACTCTGGGCAACAGCAGGATATCTGAGACAAATGAGTCTCAGTAATGGTCCAGTCATGGTGCTTCAGACCAACTACTCGATGCAATGAGTATTTGCATGTAAAGCTGTTTGGACAAAAAAAATATACGGTGTGATACAATGCAGTTTCCAATGCCACTATGATGAACGAACATGCAGTGGAGGTGGGAAGGATGGAGAAATGGAGAGGTGAGTGAGCAGTGGAGAGAGGCGGAACTAGAGACTTGATGGTGGTGACAGGTGTGAGGAAGACTGCTGTGAACAGGGTGGACAGGGGAACACATCATTGCTGGGGCCGGCAGGGTGGTATGCAGCCCCCAAACATGTTGCCCAGATCACCCTGATTCTGAGCAACATGATGTCCGAGATGAAGAAAGATAAGAGCTCTATAGTCTGTGCTGGTATCTGTGGTCTGCTGCTCCAGGCAATGTTGAAGCCCAAGGTTCATGAGTACGTCTGTGAGTCGGGCTGCCACTGGAGACCATGTGGCTATCCGAGGCCCTTGTTAGGATTGGAGGTCCAGGGGCAGGTTCCCTATGAGAGGCAATATTAGTATCTCCCATACTATGTAGTCGTGCTACTGCCGGAGGCCATATTAAGTATCTGTGGTCCAGATTATCACCAGAGGCCATTCTGATGATGAGAGGCCTGTACTACCATATCGGGGTCCATGGGCCTACTGCAGCGTGTGTGCGTGTGTGTTTATGTGTGTGTGTTCCGTGGTCTTTGCCACCCACTGCCTGATACCATGCTGATGTCCATGGCCTGTGCTGCTGCTGAGGGCTATGATGTGCCTTGGCACATGCTGCGGCAGAGGGCTGTGTTGATGTCCATGGTCTGTACTGACACCAGAGACCATGCTGAGGTCCACAGCATGTGCTGATGCCAGAGTTTGTGGATGCCTGTGGTCCACGCTGTCACCAGAGACCATGTGGATGCTGTGGTCCACGCTGTCACCAGAGACCATATGGATGCTGTGATCCACACTGTCACCAGAGATCATGTGGATGCTGTGGTCCACACTGTCACCAGAGACCATGTGGATGCCTGTGGTCCACGCTGTCAGCAGAGACCATGTGGATGCCTGCTGACTGGAAAGGGCAAGGAAGCTACTTTTGCAGTGGCATCAATGACTGTGGACTCACAGTTGAGAAAGAGGGACATAGAAGGCTTCTGCGCCAACTGCTACCACTGTTCCACCCCAAAAAAAGTAACAGCCTGGACAGAAAGAACTCTTAAAATTGTGATATAGATGCTGAAGTGTAGCTCCCATAACTGAAGGCTTCTGGTGGAGGTGCTGGTGGGAAAAGACTCAGTTTTCTTTTCTTGTCTTTTTTTTTTTCTTTCAAGACAGGGTTTCTCTGTATAACAGCACTGGCTGTTCTGGAACTCACTTTGTAGACCAGGCTGGCCTCCCAAGTGCTGGGATCAAAAGTATGCACCACCACCAACAGCTGGACTGTTTTCTTCAATGGGCTAGCTACTGGGAGACTAGACCATACTCTAGTAATATGGGTATCACAAATTAGACTTGTGGGGGTTTTGTTTGCTTTTTTTTGAGGAGTCACAGGGTGGAGGTTGATCTGGGAGGACTGGGAGACAAATGTGATAGGGGTATATGATGTAAAATTCCCAAGTAATCAATAAAAATATTGTATTGGAAAAATGTTACTATAGCAATTGCTATTTCTGCCAAGTAATAAGTACCATTCGTGTACTGTACTGAACTAATGGTTGTTCCTTTCTAACCCTGAGAACAACTCAGGGTCAAGTACGTTTACCTTAATGTCACAAGTAAGGAGAGTAAGGATTTGAGAAGCAGAGAAAGGAACCCAACCCCTCACAAGGGCTGTATAATGCCACGGCCCTCCATCACTCTACACCAATGCTCATGCTGCCCCCTGCTCTCCAGGCTCCCAGAATCTGGAAATCAGAGCTAGAAATACAGCACTGCCTGTCACGCACCCATTGCTATTCTTGTACTTGGCCGCTGACGGCAGGCTTTCTAAATGCTCCTGAATATCCCATCTCTTCCTAAACACAAACTACTTCATGCAATAAAATATTCAGGTTCATCAGCTACTTCTTGGTTCCATCCCATATACCCTAATTTTGCTCTAGCCTAGAAATCTAGCTGACATCGGGGAATATGTAATTGGGAATGGGCTAATCTCTCTCTTCTAAATGCTTTTCTGGCTTACAGTGACTTTTGCACAGACAGGAAGGAACCCTCTATAAACTATCCATCCCTAGCTAAAGCATGCATTTATTTCACATTTTAAAACACATTTTTATGCTGGGTGGTGATGGCACACGTCTTTAAATCCCAGCACTTAGGAGGCAGAGGCAGGTAGATCTCTGTGAGTTCAAACCCAACCTGGTCTACAGAGTGAGTTCCTGGACAGCCAGGGCTACACAGAAATCCTGTCTCAAAGAACAAAACAAAACAAAATTACATTATTGAGTCTTCCATGAGTCTAGTGTCATATTATACTTAGAGTCATCCAATACATTGTATAAAGAGTAAAACTATTCTTGTAAATTAAGTAAAAAAATCTAATTTTAATATGATCTCACTTTCAAAGATGGTAACTAAAATTCGAAAAATAAAGTAGATTAAAATACAATGCCTCAGAATGGGGGAAGACTTAGAGGTTCTTAGCCCTAGACAAAAAATAACAGGTAATTGTTAACAGCTGAGAATTAGGCTTTTTCAGAGAACTCCTCAACTGATTATCCCACAAAAAGTGATCATCCCTAAAACTATACACATACAAACAATAAAAACACACTCAGTAGGTTGCATTTATATACTTGTGTATACTTATACATACACATGCTATGTAACAATAATAATCAAATGAAAAGAATATAACACTTTGATGATTTTTTATAATGGAAATTTTTAAGAATTGTAATGTATGTATAATGTAAACTTTATAATCTTAACCATTTTTCTTAAAAAACTTACTTTCTGCATGTGGGTGTTTTGCTTGCACCATGTATATGCCTGAGGAAGCCAGAAGAGGGCACTGGATCCCCTGAGACAGAATTTACAGAGGGTTGTAAACTCCCATGTAGGTGCTGAAGTTGAACTAGGATCCTCTGGAACAACAGTAAGGTTTTTTCTAACCACTGAGGCATCTTCCCAGCCCTGCTTACCCACTTTAAAGACATATAGTTTTAGCAGTATTAACATACAAATGGGCACATTTAGAAAACAACTCTTGCACCTGAGAATTAGGGAACATTGCTAAGAGGGGACAGAAACATCACATAGAGTCAGACCTTACGGAGGCGTTTTCTCAGCTGAGGCTCCCTCCTCTCTGATGACTCTAGCTTGTGTCAAGCTGACATAAAACCAGC
>NW_004949235.1:432376-445692 GCF_000317375.1 Microtus ochrogaster | reverse complement strand
GTGGGGGGGGCTAGAGGACGACCTTGGGTATCATCCTCAGGCATCATCTCTCAAAGGAACTATATTCTCTTTTCATGTGACACATAGTCTCTCTCTCTCTGTCCTCAAGCTCACCAAGTGGGCATGACACCAAAACTGTTTTTTGTTTTTGTTTCATTTTGTTTTGTTTCTGTTTGTGCTTACCACATAACTCAGTAATGTCAGAAACTACACCCATAGACTCTCACCAACATGCTGACTACTGAGACATGAGCTGAGCTGAACAAGGACAACAGCAGACAAACCAAAGTGGATGAGGGAAAGACCATGAGGCCTCTATCTTAACAGGCAACTAAGGAATGCTGAAAGCCAAAGAAATGGTCTTCCCTAGGGAAGAGCACACCAAGTGGTTATCCAGTATCAACTGGTCAGCTCTGGAAAAATGCATATACGTAACACTATACAGGCTGAGTAGACAGTATTTAGGAATATGATGTGTGTGTGTGTGTGTGTGTGTGTGTGTGTGTGTGTGTGTGTAACAACAATTAATTTTTCAAAAGGTCATGAAGTTGCAAGAGCAAAGAGGGGCACATAGGAGACTTTAAAAGATGAAACATGAGTAAGAAATTATGTGATTATATCATAATCTCAAATAAGATAAATAATTTTAAAAATCCTAAAGATTGCAGTTTTATGATATATCTTTTCCTATCCTTTTATATTTAAACTCTTTGTCCTTTTGAATCTAAATTGTAGATAGCACAGAATAGGAACACTTTTGTTTAAACCCAGCTTTATTTTCTCTGTCCTTGATTAAACTGTTCCACCCCTTCATGTTTTACTTTAGTACTAGACAGCTGAATTCATGAATGAAAAGAAGTTTATGCCTTGACAATGCTGAAGCATGCATGGGCAGCCCATACATGGCAGTTCTAATGAAGCTGGACATATTAGGTTTCATGGTCTAAGTTGATGAGGACCACTGACCAGGTCTTTTGCTCAAGAGGGCATCAGATCTCATTATAGATACTTGTGAGCCACCATGTGGTTGCTGAGAATTTAACTCAGGACCTTCAGAAGAACAGGCAGTGCTCTTAACTGCTGAGCCATCTCTCCAGCCTCATTATTTCTATGTGCATTTCGTCTTTTTACTCCTTTATTTGAAGTATGTTTGCAACCCAGCAGCTGAGCATTCTTTTGTGACCTCAGCAAGTGAGTTTTAGGGTAATTGGTAAGAAGGCCTAGAGAGATGGGGTGTGAGGGCAGAAAACCCCGTGAAGGACAAATGGGGAGATGAACCGGTTAGGTCTCTGCTTAGATGAATGATTATGACACAGGTTTCTGCCTAAAGGGATTTATGCAATAAAGAAGAGGAAATTAACATACAGGAAAGGGGAAACAGCCCCAAAGGAACAAAGTCGTTGGAAATGTAACAGAGGTTGGCCCCACCACTAGCTTTCCCAAGGGGTAACTCTGAACTAGATCCTTATGGAAAATGGAAAGGTGGGTAAGTGTAATCAGAGCACACAGCAAGCATAAAGGTGTACAGTACAAAAGAGACTACACGGTGTGAGAGACTTATGGGGCAGAATAAGGGTAAGCAGACTAGAGAGAAATCAGGCATGAGCTGTGGGCTGGCCAACCTCAATGCGAGAGGAGTGAGTGCCTACTTGGAGAAGGCTTCCACAGCCTGGAGTGCATACAGGCCCCTGCGCCAAACGGAACAAATATGAACATGTATGAAACTGATAGTGAGTCACACTTCCTGATGTGTGAAAACACAACCCATCGCTTGATTTTAGGTCAATAAGTAGAAAAGGCCTTGTTTCCTTTACAGTATTAGGAGTCAGCGGTCCACCAATGTAGGCATTTGTCTTGTCTTACCACGCTCATCAACCTGAACTAAAAGATAAATGATACCTAAATGGCAATTTGTAATTCCGCCTGGACAGCTAGACAGATACAAAGATTATCACTTGAAGCATGGCCATCTGAGACAACAGAAAAGTTGGCATTTTTTAAACATAGGTTTAAAATAGCTATAATTTTCCAAAATACTTTAATTACTAAAACTCCAAATGTTTTACTTAAAAACCTTAAGCATTACAGTAAATTCCTATTTGTAAGTGATCGACAACGCCTGCGGCCTGCTGACGCGCACTTTCGCTTTCTCTGTCTCCACAACACTCAACTTTATATCATACCCAGGGCAAGTCTCCTGTTTTGTTAAATTAAAAGCCATACTTAGGTTAAGAAATCAATAAAATGTCAATGGCTGCATGGCAGAAACCCAGAAGACTCGGGAGACTGGTGTGGAGCACTTGCCGAGCAGAGAAAGCCAATTTGGACTGCAAAGGCCCAGGCCTACCATCTCCTGGGCTGGAGGGTACCTTTTTAAAGCCACAAGATTTTTCCAAATTAATAAGCTCACCAAGCCAAAATGAAAAGCAGTTTTAAAAAGAGCAAGTGTCATCATTTATGTATTTACTAGTAACTAAAGCAGATTAACTGCTTCCGTGAATCAATCTGTGTCACTATTTTCAGTCCCAGGGCTCTAAGTACCAGCTTTGGGAGAAAATCACTGGCAACAAATGCACAACCAATTCACAGGGCACAAACCATTCTAAATACAGCTTCCTAAACATGCTCCATGCTTTAAATAACATAATAAACAGTCTATGCATCATTTTGTACCAATTACAAAACCAAGAAGCTTGGGCAATCTTACAGAATACATCCTGAAAACTACAAATCTGAGAGCTGGAACTAGAAAGGCTTGTATTACTATCCTCCTGAAAGTGGGGTGAGAATGAAATACAGGCATTTACAAAGCATGCTTAGGTTTTATATACAAGTACCGTAATGTAATCTTTAAATGTAACATCTAATTATACTGCATTTTATTTCATTAAAACACTTCAGAAAACAAAGGACTAAAGTGAGTCTACTTGCAAACTAACCACCAAAACCCCCTCAATAAACACAATGCCATCCTTATTCCCAAATCAGACTAACATGACTAACACCCACTTATAAGCAGTATTGTGATCTGATGTTGGAAGCTGACCTTTCCACCAGCTACATGCCTCCATATTGGTTTGTTAAAGCCAGAGTTTCCTAAAAGAAAGCATCCAGGGAATGAACTGGTGTGAGCAGAAGGATCCTATAAGGAGCAAGGAGCACCCAGTCTCTGGCAGATAGTAGATATATAACTTGGATAATGAATATCTACTTTTAGACTGTAACATATCGAGGTGGCACTTTAGGAGTAAAAGTGGATATTAGTAAATACACTGCAACAGAAGAACTAAAACACAGGGTAGCTCTGCAATACCAGACACTGGAAACTCAGGTACAACAGAGTCTAAGGCCTTCTACAGGCCCATCCTTTGACTGGCAAATAGGCAGTCTCAAACTATCGATCTGGCTAGACACTTCTTGAATGCAGCTCTTTCCAGGCCTGGGATCCATCTACAGCTGCTCACCAGGTCGGGGTTAGTCTTGTTGCCTATAACCAAGTGGGCAGGCTGTACGGACCATCATAAACTGGCCACTTAGGATGGCTTTGTGTTCGTATCTTGAGGATGCTACAGTTCCTCCTTCCTCTGGCCCTTTGTTGGTAGGGCCCTTACCTAAATCCTAGCCCACTTGACTAGAATGGAGATTAATCCCAGCGGCTAAAGGGGCTTTGTCTTTAACTGGCACAGAATGTGTGGGGAGCACAGAGTGGCTCATGTGACTCAGGTGAGGTCCAGCGCTGGCCTGAGCACTGCTCACCTTCACATCTAACTCATTCTCTTCATTCTCTAGTAGAATAATCTTGTCAGGACATAATGGAGTGCAAGAGTTGGTACAGGCTGGTTTTTCTAGATATCTCAGGAAGTTTGTCTTGTGTGGCCCAGAGGCGGGTCAGAGCAAAATAAAGGAGCTATTTGCTGATAAGATAACCAAGGCATGCAGGAGCACCGTGAAGGGCAGACAGCAATAACATGCCTTCACAAAGGGACCAGTTGTTAGAAGGAAGGTGTTGGAGATTGTGTGTGAGTTCATGGATATAAAACACGGCAGTGACCAGGCAAAGGTGGCACACGTCTTTAATCCGGGTACTTGGGAGGCAGAGGTAGGCTGATCTCTGAGTTCAAGGTCAGTCTGCTCTACAAAGCAAGTTCTGTGTAGCCTGGGCTACAGAGAAAAACCATCTCAAAACAAACAAACAAGCAAACACAAGGAAGTGAGGTGCCAGAGGCTGAAGAAACTGGTGTATGGGCTGGCCCAATTGATTTTCTAATAGAAAATTGGTAAGACGAGTGATAAACTATGTTTATTGCCACCTCATGTACCTGCCTTATCCATCTTAAGTCAGACACAAATGTGTTATGGGGGGCATCATTACTGCAGCGCCACACTGACAACCTAGGACTCACCTACATTCTGCTGTCACCCCAAAAGTTAGCTTCCCAGAAACCCTTTGCAAGGTTAGGCTGCGGCATAGTTTATGACATTACAGACATATATTGAAGATTAAATGAGCAAAAAGTTTTTCTTTTCATCTAATTTCATGCATTTTCCCCTCTCCCAAACCAAATATGATGTAAGATTCACTCAGGTTTACTGGAAGCTATAATGGCAAAACAGAAATCACATTTTGTCTCTGGAAAAGCTGGAGTTTTAGCTGAATCATATTTTATTCCAATTATAAATTTTTTAAACTAATTTAGTTTTGCTTTGGAAAGCACTGCTGTAGAACAGTTTTAATTTAATAAGATCATAACTTTAGAATAAGCTGGGACGAACAGTATGAGAAAATCAGCCCTCTGCATTATACCAGCTCTTGCAGTCCATTATGGCCTGACAAAATTAGAAGGTTCTTTGATCTAGAAAATGTAATGGATTTTCTTTATGAATTAATTTTACTTTATAAATTAAGAAAAAAGAAAATTCTTGAGAAAAGTGTGGAGAGTAAAACCATAATCAAAAACAATCGATCCCAGTACGGCGCCCAGAACTCAAGAGCCCAGCAGGACAATGCCCAAAGGGAGGCTCTCCAGCCACAGAGTGGGTCAGGAAGTTCAGGCCATGTCCCTTTCTGGGATGGTTGAGGTTACATTTCAGGGGTTAAATAACTGACCCTAGCAGAGATGTTCATCCCTGATTCCTGTTCAGCTCCACGTGGCTGACGACTGTCCCCCTGCAATCCTCCTCAGACCCGTGCCTGCCGATTATTTTCTGGGTGATACCATCTGGCTCTGGCACTGCTGCTGGCTGGGCAGGAAGAAGGGCAAAGTGGAGTGGGTGTCTTTCTTCTCTCCCTAAAACAGGGTGGGAAATAGTCACCAGCAGAGGCTGTACCCCCTGGGTTCCAGGCCCCTGCTCTCTGGTACAGTCTGCTCTTTACAGCTGTATCATGGGACGGGGCAATTCTCACAGTTCACAGCCTCTGGCTGCTTCAGCACCATCTACCCTCTTGGTTCTTCCACCACTGTACATACATTTCCCTTGATGATGGCCTCTGCGCTTTTAACACTGGTTTTCTAATTGGGTCCCTGGGATGACTCAGTGCTCAAATCTTCAGGTACAGGTGCAAAGTCAGATCCTGAAGCTGGCCACCTGGTCTCCACCCACACTGCCATTCTGACTTCAGTTCTGCTGGATCCCCTTTGACTGGCTGTGTGATCTTAGGAGGACCCATCTCAAACCATCAGCTACCAATTTCACAGAATGAGGGAAGTGGCTACTTTGTGGGGTTTACAAAGGCAGGAGGAGATATTACAAAGGCGGAAACACAGGAGAGGCTAGTCTTACTAAGACTGTATCTTTTTTTCTTCCTAATGCTGTGACAAAGGCCATGACCAAAAGCAACATATGGAGGTAAGGCTTTATTTCAGCTTATAGTGTATAGTTCATCATGAAAAAGAGTCTGCCCAGGAACCTAGGAGCAGGAACTAAAGCAAAGATCAGGGAGTAGGGCTACTTGCTGGCTTACTAGCCTGCTTTCTTTGACCATAGGGAGGCACTACCCAGACTGGACTAGGCCCTCCCACTCCAACACAGATGCACAAGTTCTCAAGACTCATCTACCTGAACCAGCTATGCAGTGAAAGAGAAAAAGAAGGTAGTTTACTTGAAATCAGCATTCAAACTAGTCTCATGGGTATTAACGATACAATGACCGGAAAAGGCTTCATGTTTTATCTACTAACACTTTGCTCTGTTACTGTCTGTAAGAAGGAAGTTGGGTGGTCAGTGGTCTCCAACATCCCTTGCTGAAGCAGAAGCTGTGCTGAGGAACTGACCACATCTGTACAGGCACCTTGGTGAACATCGCTGCTGTTGCTTGGCTTTTGCTTCACTATCACAGTGTAACTAGCTCTGAACAGAGACCAAAGTAACCGTGCTGCTGTCTAGACTGCTGTCTAGTGTCAAACAAAACTAATCAACATGGTTTACAACTAACCCTCCTCCTCCTCATCCTGTTCTGTGCTGCATCTTGCCAGAGCCAAATCAGAGCTATCTCTTCCACTTCTTTCTCTTCAGTGGAGTGAGTCTCAGATTCACATATCAAACCACTGTCACCCCACCAGGATGCTCCCCCACCCTAGCCCTGCCCCCGCTAGCACCTAGAACCCTTTGTCCCAGTATCACCACTAATTTTATCAGATTGCAAAAAAAAAATACGCAACTTAATCATGATTTTACACAATAATGAGTTAGTTAATGGGCTTATAAATCTTATGCCTTGATTTCCTATCCTGTTATACTTCAGTTGCTATTGTTTATTATGGTTAGAACATGTGTACTTATGGGGAAAACTTGAATGATCTTTTGACACAGATAGTGATAGAAGGATGAAAAAAAGTCATATAAATTAATTACACCCAAAAGAACTGTTACATTTATGAAGATTTTTAATAGAAAAGAAACAAGTGAGATAAACTTTAGTAATTTACTGATCCCCAATACCCAATCACCACAATTTCAGCATGCAATCAATATAAAAAATAATTGAAATACTCTGTTTTCTTGTTTTATGTTAACCCTTTAACATCCATCATGGTTTATATTTATAGCACATTCACCTTTCTCAATATGGACTAAGTTCCTTCCCCTGATCAACAAACACGGAGAGTCAGTGGCTACCATACCAGGCAGTGCAGGTCAGGATGCCAGGCTTCTCAAGGTCAAGAATTGTTCTAACTAAACTCTAAGTCCCCCTGATATGTCTAGGGAGATGCTTTACCTAAAGCAAATACCCAGCAAATAGGCACTCGTCTCAGAAGTAACTAGCTGGAAAAGGGTTTGCGAAAGTAAGTAAGGCCAAGCTGTTTGTTCTGGAAGAAATATCAGTTTTCTGAGTCGTATACCTTGAAAGGCACAAACGGCTTTAAAAATTATTTTAAAATATAAAATGTAAGAAAAATCATTGTGTTTTAAAAATTCTAATACCCAAAATTATTCCAAAAGCCACACCAAACACAGGGGAAGAACACCAACCAGAGAGATGAGGGTGGTGGAGAAAGAGACAAAGACAGAGCAACAGAGAAAGAGATTTGAGAATTCTGATCAAAAACCAAGCTCAGGTCATAATAAAAAACCAGAAAGAACCACCAAAAGCTACTCAAACAACTGCTTCGGCTTGATACCACATAAGAAGCTTAAGGTATTGGAATTAAAACTAGCTAAAGCAGGGCTGGAGAGATGGCTCAGTGGTTAAGAGCATTGCCTGCTCTTCTAAAGGTCCTGAGTTCAATTCCTGGCAACCACATGGTGGCTCACAACCACCTGTAATGAGGTCTGGTGCCCTCTTCTGGGCTGCAGACATACACACAGACAGAATATTGTATACATAATAAATAAATAAATAAATAAATAAATAAATATTTTTTTAAAAAACTAGCTAAAGCAATCAGGTAAGTTATAGAAATGATCCCTATCTACTAAAGCAGGCTGAAGTGAACAAACTCTATCCTGTGCAAGAAAGGACACCCATGGCAAGCAGGAGTAATCATTTTTTTTCCCTAAACTACAGTGAAAAATATTCTCATTTAACTAAGGTTTTATTTATCCAACCCAGCGGACATTTCATCAGATCCCACCACAAATGCACAGTTGTGTGACTGCTAACAAACTCCCAGCATCCAGCCACTTACTTCAGGTTTATCATCACAAAGTCTTCAGAGCACACACTACCAACACTGCTATTTATTTGGCTAAGAACAGAAATAGTTTGCTACTTTTTAAGTAATTATTTTTTTTATTTTCAATCTGAATAAACACTGTCCTTTTCATGAAGATAGATAGTGATTTTTAAAATCGCCATATTGGTAACTTTCATACATTTAAACTGTGGAGAAAAATAAGTGAAATGTATATGGATAAAACTTGATTACTTCTCAAAGGGTATTTGTAGTTTATAACTAGATTACTTCTCTCTGGAGGCAGCATTTGTCTCCTTAGTCTAATTTTTGAAACTAGTGACATATTCTGAGTTTTATGCCAGTTTTTACATATTGTTCAATTCTAAACAGATCTTGAAGCTGCCATATGCACCTGAGTAGACTCTTTGTTACTAAGTGCCACACTTCAGCAATTCAATAAAGTGTAAAGATGACAGACTCCATATGGCTGACAATCTGCAACTTGCTGAAATAGTTTTGTACACTCGCTTGTAGACATTTATTGAGTAGTGTGATGTGTCCAATCTACCGTGCTCTAAGGTCAGTAAGCAGACTCAAACCGGCCTTGGCATACATGCTGGCCTGGACCTGCTGGAGTCCTGTCTGTGTTTCAAACAAAGAGGGAGGAAAGGACCCTATGCATACCCCCAGGCCATACCGTGCTCACCTTCCAGCTGCTCCTGCCAGGACAGACAGACCTTAGGCTGCTAGATTTCCTCATGTATTATTTAAGCATCAGAAGCCAGATTACTTTAAAAAGGAAACCGAGAAGATTCACATAGAAACAAAAAACTCTTAAGACTCCCTCTAGTGCTGTAAATCTTACAGCCAAGGCCTAGCGAAATGATTCATTATTTAATACAACCTTATTTTCCCCTAAATCCAGAACTTTATAACCAGTTACAAGCCCACTAATAGAATCATTATGTGAAAAGTAGTGAAAACGGCTAGCAGCAAGTTGGGTTTTTTTTGCTTCAAATTATTAGAACCGTATTTCTTCCTTAAATATACCATAATTTTAAAACTAATATACATATATTTTTCCTTCATCTTTACTAAAAGTGAGAATTAATACCTGCCAGGGGAGGTTTATTACTTAAGGTTTGTATCTTAGGAATGAAATAACTTCTATATATTCAAAACCCAAAGACAATAAGAAGACTTCTGGCAAAACAATAGGATAATCTTACAGAACATATTCTGACAGGGTGTCTTCACCATATACAGAAGAATGCTGTGGCTGACCCACACTGGGGCACAAACCACCGCATCTGAAATGCGGCTGTGAAATGAAACAGAGGCCTTAGGCACAGTCGGCATCGGGGCATCTGCTACATGAATTAAAGAAAAAGGGTCTGCTCTGATGCTGTCCCAGGAACACTCGAGGATACTTTTGTAAACAAGTAGAAAGAGCCTTCCAGTGGAACTGTCTGCCCCGTCCAAGTCCTCGGAGTGTAATAAGGCTGTCACACTCTGCACAAGACTGTGGTGCACATCTGGTTACACATTTGTCTGAAGCCCTGTTCTGAAGACACTGACTCTTATCCACAACACCCTCTTTATCTCGTCTACTTGGCTCTCCTTTGAGCCATAGCCACAACGTACAGACTTTCCAATTCAGGCATTTATAAACACAAAAGAGCGTGGACTGGAGACTGACTGAATCATGATAAAGCAAACCATCAAGAAAATCCATTTTTTACAGCTCGAATGTAACAAGAATGAATGAATATATCTAAGTGAGAGGGATAAAACTAGACAGAAGGCCCACAGTGTTCTTTGATTTGTACTTATCATATTCTCTCTCTCTCTCTCTCTCTCTCTCTCTCTCTCTCTCTCTCTCTCTCTCTCTCTCATTTTGTTTTTCAAGACAGGGTCTCACTATACAGCTCTGACTGTTCTGGAACTCACTCTGTAGCCCAGGCTGGCCTCAAACACAGAGATCCGCCTGCTTCTGACTCGGGAGTGCTGGGATGAAAGGTGTGTGCCATCACAGCCTGGCTACATTATCATTCTTAATCCAGAAAACTTTAAAGATAGAAATATACTTATGATATGGAAAAACATAATTTGAAGCAAAAGCTTACTAACTATAGATTAATGCATTAATATTTACATGAAATACAAGAAGTCATTTTTATTCTTAGAATTACTCAGCTTATATTTCTTCTTTAACACATCAGAATATCTAAAACCAATTATATAATTATTCATTTCAACCAAAAGCAAATAGGGGATTAATACCTATCAATAAGGCTTAATTTCCACCTGAGAAAAGAAAACACCACACAAGAAGAAATGATTAACCCAAGGTTACATAGAGATAGAAGTTTCCAGGAATATAGCTTTATTTATTTTCCTCTAAAAACCATATGGTTTTGTTCCCCAGCCTCCCCCCACCCTACCTCCTGGTGTTTGGTAACATTCATGTCACCCAAGCTGTCTGTGACCTCACTGTGCAGTCACAGCTGGACCTTAATGTCCTGCTTTCATCCCCAGTGTCACAAAAGCAACTGCCTTTGAAGTGTCAGCTCAAAGGCTGAGCACCCCAAATCAGGAAGGTTAATAAAATGATAATTAGACAAATTGCTGGTACTGTACCTAAGCAAACACCCTAAACAAACCACATTGTGCCCCAGAGAGGCTAGTTTTTGACAATCACCTTCTTTTGATAAGTGACACTACACCTACCAAGTTCTAAAACAGAAGTTCTCAACCCATGGTCTATATTCAACAAATTCCTGCCAATTTGAAATGCAGCCTTGGCTTTTCTGACCGCAGTCTATGTGTGCTGTACTGACTCTGAGAGAACAATTCCTGAAGACTGTGCCTCGGTGACTGACGTTTATTACAGCTGACACAGCATCACCAGCTAACCAGCATCAACTGACCCAGTAAAACAACGGTTTTGCCCCAGTGGTACTGGTCTTTCCTTAAACACAACTAATTCTTCAGATTCAGCTGACCAGAAAACACAGATCAAAGTATCAAACTAAGGGTCCTAGTAACCTTTGAGGGACTCTTGGAACGTCCCTCGGAGACTTGACAAGCCAAGCCTCCACCATCTGCACTGCTCTTTGCATTGTCTTCCAAGAGCTCACGGAACTCTGAAGCACCTAACAGTGTCCCCAACAGAAAGCTCCCAAACCCTTTTGTCATCATCCCCAGAACAATGCCGTCTGGTCTACCCAGCAAGGCCCCACTTCTGGTCCATTCCAGCCTCGTCTGCTTTTGATGCTATAAAGTACTCTGAGTAAAGCAACTTGAAGAAGAAGAAAGGGTTTACCTCATATCACAACTCTCTGGTCACAGTCCATCACTAAAGGAAATCAGGACAGGAGCTCAAGCAGGAACTAAAAGCAGAGATCATGAAGAAATGCTACTTGCTGGCTGGTTTTCTCCATGTCTCATTAAGTTTGTTATTTTACACAACTCAGGACCACCTGCACAAGGATGGCACTGCTTACAGTAGATGGGGACCTCTGACATCAATCACTGAAAAAAAAATGCCATACAGACTTGTCTACAGTCTAACTGAGTGAAGGTGTTTTCTCAATTGAGGTCCTTCTTCCTGGATGACTCTTAGCTTTTGTCAAAGAGGAAAACTAGCCAGCATCACTAACATACAAGTTTCTTTCAAAAGCTCCCCAAGCTTAACATATTCATGATTATGACAACATTGAAGTGTGATGATATACTGCTTCAAATACATAGACTGTATATGTATATGTGTATGTATTATTCTTATGTATTGTGCAATTTATTTTCTATTCAGGTAATTAATCCAAAATAAAAACATTTTCATTTAATCCACATACTATGTCATTATTCACTTAAACTAGCCTTATATAATCAAAACTATGGAACTGAAAAGATGGTTCAGCAGCTGAGTATATGCTGAATAAGCATAACAAACTGAGTTCAAAGTCTCCAAACACAAATAAATTGAAAAGTATGATTATGTACAACTGTGAGCTCAGAGCTGTTGGAGTTAGGGGAACAGAAACACAAGGATCACTGGGGATCACTGGCCACCAGCCCAGTTACAAGTTCAGTTACAGATCCTATCTCAGAGGAATAAAGCCACTTGATGTCTTCCTCCAACTTCTGCATATATATACACATGTGCATGCACAGGCACACACATAAATACACATGTGCATGAGTACTGTGTAAACAGACACACACACACACCTTAACCACAAAGTACTTACTTCAATAAATATTTAGAACAATCAATATCAACTATAAACTATTTTTTACCACTTCTAATGAGTGACATCTACCGAATTCAGAAGCTATTCTTTAATAAGCTACTTATTTCAAGAAGCTATTTCTAAATTATTATACTTATGGTGAACTGTTAAAGTTTGGAAAAACTCTGTTTCAAGTACCTGTGTGTATGTGTATATGTATATGTGTGCACACACAAATGTTTATTTCTTGCTACTAATTCTAGACATGCTTAGGAATAGAAAGAGTAAGATCAAATGCTGTGACACTTTTTTACATCTATTTATTCACTAAAAGTTTTTTATTAAGAAAGACCATTGCAATTATTTATTGTCATCTGCTTGCTTTGGCTCCATTCACATTTCAATTTCATGGCATAAAATATTTACCATATCAAGTTACCAATAGCAGGCAATATCACAGGACATAGAAAGGGTTTTGAAAATAATGAGTATATTTATTCCTTTTCTCCTCTGATTATTTATACTTATGTTATTAAAAACAATTGCCTCTGTATCACTAATACTGGAGAATTGTGGTACACAAGACTCAAACATGAATAAAAGAACTGAGATAGTGTTCCTGACTTTATGTGTAAAATATGAGAACTTGTCCATTGGAAAGGGTTGTCCATGTGAACTAGGACACCAGAATGTAGCCACTAGCTCTGCATTTGTTGGTGGTATAACCAGCTGCTAACTCTCGGTGAGTGTCAACTGTAAGTGGAGAGAATTACTGCAGGGTTATCTCTAAGGCTTTTCTAGCAAGACTGTTCAAAGATTCCACTATCTTATAGCATGAAATAATCTGAGGTACTAAGTGTTAGGTTATCTTAGGGAACCAGCTGGCTTTCTATCCCCACTGAAACAAGGTGGCATATCCTTCAATAGCAAAACTTTCTTTCTATCTCCACTGAAACAAGGTGGCATA
>NW_004949235.1:420975-432196 GCF_000317375.1 Microtus ochrogaster | reverse complement strand
CACTGAAACAAGGTGGCATACCCTTCAATAGCAAAACTTTCTTTCTATCTCCACTGAAACAAGGTGGCATATCCTTCAATAGCAAAACTTTCCTTTAGAAACAGTTGTCTTCTGTCTCAATTTCAAGAACTTCTGGCCTTGTACACACCATCAGTAGAAGTGTTAGATGTTTTGTTGAATATGGATAATTACAGTTTGAAACTTTCTTAACGACACGAGTGTTCATGAAAGCCATAAATAATTGGCCACTTAGTACCTATGGAAATTAGGTTTATTGCCCTCAAAGGAGATGAAGAAGGAGATAAGATATATTCTTACACTCAAGAAGCCTAAAGTACAGTTAAAAAATAAGACTGCAAACTATTTGAAGAAACAGTAAAAAATGGAAAGGTTTCAACAAAGGTGAGTTTTATGACCAGGGTTAGCTATCCAGCCACATATGACATGAAAAGATAATCTACGTACTAAAATACAAAGTATGTATCACTGATTCAGAGAGAGTTTTCTGGTCCTAAAAGACGGGTAGGATTTAGCATGGATAACACAGGCAATCCCAACTAGAAGGGCCTCATAAACCAAAGCTTCAAGGATCATAGTCAAGCAGAGGTCAGTGGAGATCAGTAATGCAGTGGATGAGGAAATCCAGGAAAAGTGATCTTCTGGGGTACCTGATAGGTGAAGGAGCTGAAGCCAATGTCAAAGGAAAGGAGTGGCTGAGAACAATGGTGTCCAGGAAGTGCTGTGAGACAGCAAGGACACTGAAGAACTTAGACAAGAGGAGTAAGACAGAGTCAGAAGTCAGGGTAAAGACCTGTGCTAGAAGAGGGGATCTAAGTCAGTACATAACTTCATTAAGAATAACAGGCTGAGATGACTTCCAGGAGACACCAGATGATCAGTTAAATCACTTGCTAAGTGACCGCCATTCACAGCAACAAGAAAATAATGGACTTACTGAGGTGAAGAACTCTGGTAGACTAGTGTTTTCCTTTTACCCAATGATCCCAGCTACTTAAACTGGAATGAACATTGCAGTGGGGAATCTGAAAAGCACTTCCCCTGAGTGGGACATGGTGTTGACAGTCATGATGAAGGTGAATCAACAGTGAAGCTTGTGGGCACGAGGGCAGATCTATGATGAAGGGCCATAAAGCATCAGCAGCAGGAGGACAGGAACCAGTACAGCAAGCTGGAGAGAAGGTTATGAAGAACTGTATGATAACATGACAAAAATAATTTCACCAAGGCCATGGTCAACAACATTAGTGCTATGGAAAGGCCAAAGCAAAAAACAGAAATTAAAAAGTAACAGCAAAAGGGGGTTGGTTAGAGTACAGAGAATAGGAGCCAGAGGCCACAGAACATTATGATGGGAAGTCTAAATTCAGAGAGCGTGACCAAAGATCCTGGAGCAAGGGTAACACCACCAGAAATAAAGGAAGGACTGGCACTGGGGCAAGGCTGGTACAGCTTCTCTCTGCCTCTTGCTGGGAAGCTGAAGGGTACAGAAGAAGCCAGTGAAAAAGGCCCGTGGTGTTCAGCTGAATGCAGAAGCAAAGTACTGCCATTTGTACCAGAAAACAGCAGAGGTGTCTAATCCCAGTCAAGAGGAGAACTAGGGAGCAGGTCTGCAACGGCCATGACATCCACAGAGCTAAGAGAGGACAGAGTTAACAGAAACAGTAACTTCACTTGACGGGCCCAGACCCTGGCCTGCACTGCTCCTGACACAGTATGTACAGAAGAGACTCATTGGCTCTGACCTGAGACGACAGGACTGAGGAAGACACAAGCAAATCCATGACCTTCCAAATCTCCTATAAAATCTGTATAAAATTCCTTTTATACAGATGACTATTTTAAGTAACTACCCTTCCTTTCTCCCCTCCTCCTTCCCCTCCCTGATCTATCAAGAATTCAAGATGACACTCAATTATGTAGCAGAGATCTAAAGAAAATATGGCTTTAGCTTATTTGCTAGGTTTCAGGGAATAAATTGAAGGACTTGTTTTTGTTTATACTTTAATTTGCTTTATTATAGCCTTGTTAAAAACATTGCCCACAATTACTGTACACAAAGCACATTTTCAGATATCAGAAATTAAATGTAGAGACATGACAACACTCAGCATATAATCTGAATTGATGTGACATTTCACAAACATTGTTTTTTAAAACTAGCCTTATAATTATGTATAATTAATGGTTTGTTGTACATCCTTTGCTTAGCTTGGCTCTTAGTATTTTATGGTATCTAAAAATTTTAAAGAAGGAATAACAGAAATGCTTAATGATATAAATCCTATTATGTAAAAAATCATAGCTTAATGTTGTATAAAGTAATAATATTTTAAAGTGTATCCAGTACATTATATGAAAATGAAAACAACTCAAAATTTCAGTATATGGATCTCTTTAATGTCACGTGATACTTATAACCTACCATAATTAATATTGTTTCCTAAAACTTACTTCTATGTCAGCTATGAAAAAATACAACTATTCAAATCCAATGGATTGCCCCCAGATTATGCACTAGAGTTCCTAATTTCCCTAACTTTATGCATTACTTTCTTAGACAAGTTATGCATTATTCTCCAGATAAATTTTAACAAAATTAACACTTGCTAGTTGAGGTCGGGAAGCACTCATTCAGTGCCAAATATCTGACTTCTAGCAAATTAGTTACTATGATATAATGACATCCATTAATTAATGTTATCACTGTTTTTATACCTGTGAAAAATAAAAATTTAAAGAACAACCACCCACTTTGACACATGCGATATCTTTCATTGAATATTAAAGTTACAAATGTGTTTATTTACCTCTATCTATCAGAGACATAGCTGTCTTTTGGTTATTGCAAATAATGCAGAGAAGCTGTTAAGATGATTTACTGGCTAAAGCACTTGCCTGAGACTTGAGCTCAATTCCTGCAACCCACGGAAATGAGAACCAAGTCCACAAAGCTGTCCTCTGGCTTGAGCACACACAGCATGCATGAGCACCACCTCACACATCATATACATGCACACACAAATAATGATGATGAGGTAGGGCTGGAGGGATGGCTTGGCAGTCTGGAGAACGCTTCCAGAAGACATGGACTCAATTCCCAGCACCCATTTAGTGGCTAACAACCATCTGTGACTCCAGTACCCAAGCATCTTATGCCCTCTTCTGGTATCTACAGGCACTACATGGACATCGTGGACATACATACATGCAGTTAGAATAGCCATATGCATAAAATAAAAAAAATAAATCTAAAATATTTTAATCAAGAAAAGATTATAAAATCTTAAAATAAAGTCGAAGAACATCACCGATCATATGTGCATTTTCTTGAGTCAGATCCCTAAAAGTAGTTGGAAAGGGTTTTTTAATTAAAAATTATGAACTATAATGTTAGTTTTACCTAAACCTCCCTAAACCTTCCCCATTTAGTGCTCCTATTCTAAGTTTTCCCTTTATCTCTTTATAACACAAAATCCTATTTCTACTCCCTTGTAAGACCACCCCCTCCCTTCCCTGGGACCCTTGCTACCTACCTAACACTGATTTCCATAGTGGCCTACAAATCTATATTCCCACCAGCAATGAATAAGTGTCCCTCTTTCCCTGCATCTTCACCCGAATGAGGTGTCACTTGTTTTACTGACCTTGACCATTCTGATTTGTGTAAGATGAACTGTAGCACAAATTCTAGTTGTTTTTAATAACCAGAGTCAGATAAAGGGGTTAATGCTGAAGATCAGAGAAGCAGAGTGGCTAACCACCAGAGAGTTCTTTTACTTCTACCAATGCTCAAACCAAAGGGGTGATCCTGTCCTCAGACTGCATCTCCAGACTGCATCTGTCTCCACCAAACCTCTCCAAAGAGTTCCTCTCTCCCAGCCATATCACTCCTGTCTCCACATCCCTAGTGCTGGGATTAAAGACACGCACCACCATTGCCTGGCTCCCAAATGCTGGGATTAAAGGTGTGAGCCACCTTCCCTGGCCTCTAGTGGCTTAGCTCTGCACTCTGATCTTCAGGCAAGCTTTATTTGTTAAAACACAAAATATCACTACAATGAATCTCCAAGTAGTTTTAACCTGCATTTCCCAGACAGCTAAGGATGCTGAACTATTGGGTTACTTCTTCTTATGTTTAGATGTTTTATAGTTATTTGCATATTCTAGATACTAACACTCTGTCAGATGTATAATTGGTAAGGATCTTTTTCTATTCTGTAGGCTGCCTCTTTACCTGACAATGGTGTCCTTTGCTGTAAAGAAGTTGTATAGCTTCATGAAGTCCCATTTATTATTAGACCTAATGCCTGAGCTATGAGCATGCTGTTGAGAAAGTCCTTCCTGTGCCAATGAGTTCAAGTGAATTCCCTAAAAGACATATGAAAACCTAACTCTAATATAGAAACCTTCTAAAATATATACATATATGAAAAGAATTAATGGAATCACCACATAATGGGTGAGACAATGCCCCAACTAGACATCTTATGCCACTAAGTAAAAGCCCCAGTGTCAGAAATGGTTTACATTACATTGAGCCATTAGCCAAAGGCGTTCCAAAAACTCACATAAATATTATAGGCTATTGCCTGTAATTGGTTACCCTCCATAAGCTGATGGTAAGGCATTACTGCTATAAACACAACTTATCTTTGTCAAACATGGAGAAACTGAGCTGGTGCCCAACTAGAAGCCTCACCATTACTGACTAAAATTCATGGTTCTGGAATGAACTATGCATCGCTACTGGCAGAGAAAAGAAACATCAGGGTGGTACAGCTATGAACACTGTAACCTACATCAATGACATGCCTATAAGATGCATTGTACAATAGTGACACAAATGTTAGGGAGATAAACAACAACCTTTTAAAAAATAGATTTAAGACCCACTCCAAGAACTCATACCTAACATTGGTAACGTTGCCAAGAACCTGAGACTAAATAGGTAACGGTTGTAGGGAAACCTAATACTACTCTTCTGTTAAAGGAACAAAGCAATAAAATGACTCTTAATGGCATATTGCTAGATGAATGCATCACTCAGCTCTCAACAGAGATGCTCTGTCTTGCAGGAGACAGTAATTAACACAGAAACGCATCACTGGAACACTGCAGAGACTGAGAGTCTTTATCAAACCTTTCCCCGCAAGGCTTGGGGATCTAGGTGGAAGAAGAGAATGTGGAAAGACTGTAAAGCCAGAGGTAATATATATAGTGTATGATTCCAAAGAAACAATGTTTTCAAAACAAAACCGGAAAAAAATCAAAATGAAAATTATCAACCATTTTCAAATGAATAATGGGCAGACACTACACTAAAACGTGAGCTACTAGAAAACTGGCGGTCTGAAAAGATACAGCCTCAAAGACCTGTTGAAAACTACAAAAAGAAATAACTTGAATTTTCAGTTCTAAAAACTATAAACAACAACAAAAACAGAAACAAAATAATTAAACATTAAAAATGTTAGATATAATAAGGCAGATGTACCAGTTAGTTAATAGTAGAACCGATCAATAAAACTAAAGCCTGATAATCTGCAAGGATAAATAAACAAACAAAAACCCACCTCTGGTAAAATTAATTTTTAAAAGAGAGTTAATAGAATTATTACTGTCTAAATTTAGGTAATATACAATAATAACTATGAAAAAACAGTCTTTTTCCAAGGAGAATGTAATTATGGGTGGTGGATGTGTCTCTGGAGAGAGGCGTTTGCTACCAAGCCTGATGGAGATCTGAGTTTAACACCCAGGACTGACGTGGTGAAAGGAAAGCACAAACTTCAAGTTGTCTTCTGATTTGCACAAGTATGTTGCAGCATGCATGCACAGGCACACACATACACAATAGAAAATTAAATGTAATAAATTTCAAAAATCAAAAATAAATTTTAATAAAAAATTATCAAACTTAGCTCAGTAAAAACGTCATAAGATAGATAGCCTAGAAAACCATTTAAATAGTTTTGAAGTATCTACCACTTAAAAGGCATCTGGCTCAGTCGTTTTATGATAATTATGCCAAATTTTCTAAGAATATGCAACTCCTATGCTATATAAGCAATACGATAACATACAAATAGAAAAGCACACAGCTTCTTTTATGAGTCTAGCTTCTGAAATGGTACTCTCCACAGCCTAGACAGAAATCATTATTTAGGGGTAAAAGAGAGACTGTCTGGTATGCATGGTTTAGCATAACCTTGCTACATAAACCAAACAATAATAAAATAGCAAAAGAAAACCTGTACTTATGAACCAACATTCGAAGACATTAAAATAAAATACTAGCCAATCAATGTATCAAGTACAGCATAATTTATTCTAGAATATAACCAATTTTACAAGTCAAGCTAATGAGGGCAACTAACACATCATCAAGTTCTAAGAAGAAAAAGCATGTGACTATTAACTACTGCAAAAAAATGTGAATTTTTTAATACACAATCAGGACTTAAACTTGAAAAAAACCAAATGTTTTCTTTATTCATCACTATCATGCACTCCTTAATGACTCACGAACCATTCTGAAAAAGTAATGAAGAAATACTACTATGGTAAGACCAGGACTGTAGCAGTGGGGACAAACAGAGCCCAGGTTTCCAGCCACCAGCCTAGTACGAGGCTCGGGAAGAGCCATTGCTGCAATGCATTAGGAGAGAGAGCTACAACAGGACTCCCACTGTCCTATGCAGTAGGCAGAGAGAGCTACAACAGGACTCCCACTTTCCTCCTTTGGCTTTTGCATGCAGACACAAGCATGAACACCCACACACATTTACATATAACACGCGTGCGCACACACCAATACCAGTAGACTATGTGACACATAAGGTGGCAAAAACAATGTGGAGAAAGTAAACTAAGAGATGGGAAGACAGGTGTTGCTGTGTGTGTACATGTGTACAATCTGTCTTAGTTTGCTCTTTGTTGCTATGACACACAAAGCAGCTTAGGGAGGAAATGGTTTATTTTCACTTTACAACCCCAACCACAATCCATCATCAACACAGGAAGGGCAGGAACTCAAGACAGAAACTGGAGGCAAGATGGAAACAGAGATCCTGAAGAATGCTGCTTACTGGTTTGCCCCCCTGGCTTGTTCAGTCTGCTTTCTTAATCTATGACACTGCCCCCGCCATAGGGTGGGTCCTCCCATATCAATCACAGATTTGCCTCCAGGACAATGGGATAGTTTTACTCCTTAAAGATGACCCGAGCTTGTTCTATTTAACAACAACAACAACAACAACAAAGCTAACAGTATAAGTGAGCCCTTGTCAACTTCACACATAACCACATAACTATTAAACTATAACCTTTCCTTTATTGTTTATTCCCAGGGCCTAATGTTAGTAACAGAACATTTAAAAGTATAATTTTTTCCCACCGAATTTTTTTAAAAAAAATCAAACCCTTTAAAAGTTAAGAATCTTTAAAATATCCAGCATCTTTCAAAAGTATTTTTGAAATTAAAATATAATCGCATCATTTTCCTCCTTCCCTTTCTCCCTCCACACAGTCTCATGTTACACTTCCCAACTTGCTTCCTCTCAAATCCATTGCCTTTATTTCTTTGTTTGAACTTTCCAACATCTCTTTAAAAGTTCAAAGTTTCTCTAAAGTATTCCAAGTATCTTTTAACTGTGCGCTCCTGCTAAATAAAACAGCAAGTTACATACTTTCTTACTCCATGAGGGAAGAATTCGGGCACAGTCACAAGCATACTTATGTTTGTAATTTTCAACAGGTAACCAGGTAGAGCCTTGCAGAGGTGGTTTCTGGGTGAGAATGAGACTGAGAGCCGTGGGACCCTTGCAAGGAAGGGAGCACGGGTAAACACAGAGCTGTGCACTGCCTAGAACAGGAACACCAGGAAGGAGGATGGTGGCATAAGGCCATCATGGGCCAAGGCTTGGATTTCACCTTGTGTTTCACATGGCTGAGTTTAGGCAGAAAAACAATACTGTCTAACTTATGCCACACCACTAAAACAAACCAGAGGTGGTGCTGGTATAGACCAAGGTGGCAGACATGCTCAGATGTGGGAATCCCTGAAAGGGACGCAGACAGGACTTACAGGAGTTGCTATGTTGGCTTGTTCAGGCTGTAATAACAAATAGACAGTAAGAGTGAGATGTGGTAAGTTAAGTGCTTTAAGGACATAACTTCATTCAGTCCTTATGACATCACATAATGTCAGGATTACCATCTTCATCTACAGATCAGGAAGCCTAGGCTTAACAAGATTTTGCAGCCTGCCCAAAGGTCAAAGAGGTGGTTATGCATAATAAACAGGGTTTCAGCTTGAACATTCTGACTCCTGCAGTCACACCCTTAATTGATTGCATATCTTCCTGAGAAAGCCAGGAGATGAAGGCAAAAAATCAATCATAATCAAAACTGGCCCTGAGGGCCAAGCGGTGGTGGTGCACGCCTTTAATCCAGCACTCGGGAGGCAGAAACAGGTGGATTTCTGTGAGTTGGAGACTAGCCTGCTCTACAAGAGCAAGTTCCAAAGCTGCAGGATAACCATATCTCAAAAGACCAAAAATAAACAAAAAAAAAAAAAAAAAAAAAACAGGTCACTATGAGACCCAATATTTATCAGAGCTTTCTGGAACAGATCTTAATTAGAAAGTTATTTTTATAATAGTAACATATTATCTCTACATATCATTGGTAGAAAATTATGGAATATCCTAATAATAAAATACTATGAAACCATTAAAAACTGATATGAAGATACATTTATTACATACACATGTATCTGTTAGACTACTTTTTAAAAAGAATATATATATAAACTTTTAGACTATTCTATTAAAATTACATATAATTTATAAATATAAATGCCTAGATATACACTTATTACAAAGGAATAGGTAAAATGTTAATGTTCACAAAATCTGAAAAATAATCCTTTTGCCAAGCCATATCTTTAAAAACTATTTCCTACATAACTTTTTCTTCATACTCCTCTCAAGTTCAAGGCTTCTAGGGTTGGCCAGCATTCCAAACCTTAGTAGGAACTTCTTGCGAACGACAGGGACTGCTTCCCAAATCACTCACAATGTCACTGTCACTGCTAGGGTGTCAGAGCTAGTTCAGAGAATAACTTCTGACAGCTACTACTCAGGAAACTTAAATTAGCATTTCACAGACAGTGTCTGACCTCAAGAAATGCAGGGATATCACACAGCTGGAATTTTTAATAGTACCGCACCTTTCAAGATTGTCGTTTGTGTCAAAGTGTTATGATTACAGGGGAGTGGAGAACTGGCTCAGCAATTAGGAGCATTTGATTTTCCTTCTGAGGACTTGGATTCCATTCCCAGCACACATGAGGCAGCTAATAACCATCCGAAACTCCAGTTCCAGGGAATTTAACTTCCTCTTCAGTACTCACAGACACCAGGCACACACATGGTGTGCAGGAAAAACCATCATAGACATAAAATAAATAAATAAATATCTTTATTGCAAGGATTATAAAATAAAGCACCAGTAATAACATTTGAAAACATGAAAAAGAGAGAAAACGATGTAAGCGGAACTAACTAAAGAGCAGTGCAGCCGTGCAACACCACACGTGGTCCTCGCTGACTCATCCAGCTTGACAGAAAGCTGAGCTCACTGTTCCAAGCTATACCCTGAAAGACAGAGAGACCACACAATTCTTTAAGGACTGCTATTATTTTGTTTGTTTGTTTGTTTTGTTGTTGTTGTTTCAAGACAGGGTTTCCCTGTGTAGCCCAGTCTGTCCTGGAACTTGGAGAGCTGCCTCTGCTGGAAATAAAGGCATGTGCCACCACATCCAGCTTGCTATGGTTTTTAAAGTGTGGTCTGTAGCATGATAAATTACCTTCCTTATTAAGTAGCCAAATAGGGTAGTCACTTAATAGCTTATTCCCCTTCAAGGTCTTATTAAAAGTGCTTCTTTAATTCTTTGCCTTTAGAGAAATGATTTAGGGGATAAGATGGAAGAAGAAAAAATGCACCAAGATAGTGAAAAGGAGTAAAGTCAATGCAATACTGAGGCTAAATACTGAATTTGAGAAAGAAAATCGAACAGCCTGGAAGGATGGAAAAGTAGGTTGGGTCATATCCGGCTCCCTGGTCTGGCTCCAGTTCTAAGAAAAGTGTCAGAGAGGGTGGGAGAAAAGAGAACACTCTCCTTCCAGGTCGCTTCTGGGTCTTCCTGCAGAAAACTACAATCACCAGGAACTTTCCTCACCCTGCTTTTTCATTCTGTGCTCCCTAGAGATCTGAAAGTCGCTTATGCAGTCTGGTGTGGTCAAAACTCAGTCTTAAAGTGAGAGCTGCTGGCCCTCCACAGTGACAGGACAGCAACTGTACACCATGGACATGTATGTGTACAACTTGTATGTGTGGACAGGAAGGAACAAGGTGCTGTCTTTGGCTCATTCTTGCATGGCTTTCTTTTTCAGTACTCCACCACGGTAATTCACAGAATCTCAAAACAGCACTATGGCTCACAGGCTGTATTATTTCCCTTCACCTTTGATTCTTCAAGGATGGGCAGATCCCATTCACAAACTCTTTGTTGACTCTGATTAGGCAAAGTGCTAAGAATGGCCCTTGTTTCTAAGGACTTTACAGTCCAAGGCAAACATACACAGATCAGTTCATTACAAAAAGTCACATGAGGTTTCCGAGCATTTTTTGAGAGCCAGGATAAATTAGTTGTTCGGTAAGTACATTTATCGAGTATAGTATATACATGGCCCAAGTCAATCTTTAGTATTGAAAAAAATAGAATAAAGGGCTGGGTATGGTATCACCAACTGTAATTCTAGAGGCAGGAATATTGCCATAAATTTGAGGACAGAATGAGACCCTGTCTCAATAAATAAAGATTATAATAAAATAACTGATTTTATAACATGAGCATTGCAAAAATAAACACAAGACAACATAGTTGTTGGAACATGGGAAAAGAGACAGTACGGGTAGAACTGACCTATCTAGCAACAAAATGGCAAGAAGGAAACAAAACAAGAGGGCTGACTTAGTGAAGCTCTACAGGAAGCTGTCTGAAGATGAGCCGAGGGTAAGAGGGCAGTCAGAACAAGAGGGCTACAACTGGAGAGGAGCCGCTCTGTCGGGGGCGGGGGCGTGTTTCACCCACTGAGATTACAACAGGACAACTGGAGAGGAGCCGCTCTGTCGG
>NW_004949235.1:414302-420705 GCF_000317375.1 Microtus ochrogaster | reverse complement strand
TTTCACCCACTGAGATTACAACAGGACAAAGAAAAGAACTTGTCTGGGTTATTCCCATGGGACTATATTCTAGACATGCCCCATTTCCCTCACTACATAAATGCTTTTAAAAACGAACAATGGCCAGGCGGTGGTGGCACATGCCTTTAATCCCAGCACTTGGGAGGCAGACACAAGAGGATCTCTGTGAGTTCAAGGCCAGCCTGGTCTACAAAGTTGCCTGTGGCCTCATCAGAAGAGTAGCAGGTGACAAATGACTTCAGAAGATCAGCCCACCAGGAAGCAAAGCACTGATGGGAGAATCTCAAATAGGAAAGGCCCTATGGACTTTAGCTCCAGAATTTTCTCTTGCTACAGTAGTGTCTTTCTTTACATGTTTGCCGCTCCTATTTTTCTCTCGTATCTGGCATGGTATGAAAGGGTGTAAGGAATCCCCTCTGCCTTTAACGTAGTGTGATTATCTCATTGGAATGTCCAGTTCTACTGGGCATTTTTACCTATGGGTTATTATAAAAATGATTTCCTCTTAAGCTGTACTGTCTAACTGAAGCAATATGATAGTAGTGTAGCTTAAATAGAATTTTGATTACTAAGGGTTTTTTAAAAACACAGTAAGGCACTATGATAAAGATTAGTTTAGTGGAAAAATTGATATAGCTAAAGACAGGACATAGTGTTGCCCCCACCCCTGATAAAGCAGGGGCTGCAGAAGATAGGAAATAGAACTTATGAGTTTCTCTATTAGTTTTGTTATAGAAATGAATGTCATTCGACTGTGTTCTTCAGCTTTATTGTTACTGTTGTCTTTGTGGGGTGTTTTGTTGTTTTTGAGACAGGGTCTCTCTACATAGATCTGGCTGTCCTGGAACATACATACCACATAGTCCAGGTTGGCCTGAATTCACAGAAATCCACTTGCCTCTGTCTCCAAGTACTTGGATTAAAGGCATGTGCTACCAAGGCAGGCTGTGTTTCCCTGTTTTGATACTCTGTGTGTAATTATTAATAATCCCCTCACCTCTTTATATAAATTTATGGTCTGTCTTGTTCTCTGATGTCTTCCTGGAACACTAGTAACTGGAATGAAAGATGTTCTTTGGACATAGTCCCTCTGTCAAGATATATATACAGTGTAATCATGGAGTCTGAAAAAGCCAAGCACTAGAACTCAAACTCAGAGCTCCATGTAACAGCAAACTCAACAAACACAGTTTCCAACAGCAATCATACAAAGATAAAAACCCACAAGCCAGAGATTTGTATTTGTGTCCAAATCAAAAGACCTAAGAACTCTAGACTGCACTGGAAACCCTTCACAGTAGATCCCAACATCTACTTGGCTCTCGCCCTAAAGAAGGTGGGATGAGCACAAACAGGGCACCTTACTCTCTCTAGCCAAAGGGTCATAAAGAGATGAGATGACACTAAGAGCTGAAGGTGCTCATGAGAATCATCTGTCCACAAACCAGCGTAGCTAGAGGGAAGCCAGGTTTTAAGGAAAGAAAATAATGTTAAGAGATAGTTCCAACAAAGAAGGTGAGATATGATGAGATGCTCATGTTGGAAGCACCCCAGTGACAGTGTCAGAATCAACGGAGACAAATCTGAGCTCCATAAGCACTCCGGGTAGTTAAAATTATAAATGGAATCATACCTCCACCTTCCTTTCAGGAACAGACGGACTTTAGTTGTGGAAGACAGGGTGTAAAAGCACACTAACACTATTCCCGAGAATGGCTAGATTTAGACACCCAAGGTTGATGATTCAAGGAGACCCTAGAGCTGTTCGAACTAACAAGAGTAACAGGGTGAGTATATTTCTATGAACGTGTAAACAGTTCATGTTTCTAAATTCTCTTCCTCTACTTTTTGGAGGTTTGTGTCAGGAAAAATATAGAGGCAGTAAACTAAACGGAAATCCTTGATTTAAGGAATTGGTACCTGGTTGTGGAAACAAATAAAAGGAGAAAGGGATGTGGAAAAATCAAATCCTAAGTCATCTTCACATTCAGGAGGCATCTAACTATAACACATTTTGATGTCTGCTCTATCCACAACAATGCTTTTAAATGTTACCTTTGCACTATAACTGTAACAATAAAAATACATAACTTTCTGGATTCATGTAGAAATGTATTCAAACAAATGCCAATGAAACTGTGGAGGGGAAACCCTCTCAAGCAGTCTTTCACAGTGGATTGCTTTCTCTTAAGCTGTGGCTTCCCCTCTCATTATAGATGAAAGTTTAAGACTGAACAGAAAATAGGGGTAGCTAAATGTTTTGTAGTTCTTTCAAAAGGCTTGTTTGTTTTCTGTAATGCCTCTTCTTTCTTTGGCTGGCATGATCACTGAAATGAAACTGACTATAGTACCAAATTTTATTTTATAGCCTTTCAAAATACATTAAAATATAGAAACATTTCATCCTGCCTAATTATCCAAAAGTTATAAAGCCATCAAAGCTTTGAAAATCAAAATCCAAACATGATTAATTACATGTCCAGTATAAGCAAAGCTATTTGTTTTGAGAAAAGATGTATAATTCATTCCAGTTAAGAAATTAGTAAAAATATATTTAACCACAAATCAACACAATTGCACTGAAGAGTGGTGATAAAAATTTTAAGACAGGTACATTTTAACATAGAACAACAGATCATACATGAACCATTATCTTTCAAATTAACTTACTATTTCTATCATATTACCAAAAATAAAACTATAACCTGCCATCTAAAATTAAATGCCCCATATGACACTCACTGCTGAGCCTGAATCTCAGACATGGTTCTTCAGGTGTTTGTTTGTTCTGTATTGTCAGTGTTAATAAAAAGGCAGCATCTTTAAAACTCAGCAATATTGAGGAGGAAATTAAACACGTGAAGAAACACACACCACACTAATTTCTAGTCTAAGTGTGTACCCTGCAGTTATTACAGCATACGCTGCTGTGGGATAATGCCTTTGTACACTGTAAAGATTTGTCACTTGTATTGGTTTAATAAAACGCTGATTGGTCAGTAGCCAGGCAGGAGGCATAGGTGAGGTAATCAGACTAAGAGAATTCTGGGAAGAGGAAAAATGGACACAGTTGCCATACAGACACAGAGGAAGCAAGATGAGAATGCCTTGCTGAGAAAAGGTAGCAAGCCGCGTGGCTAAAACATAGACAAGAATTATGGGTTAATTTAAGTTGTAAGACCTAGTTAATAATAAGCCTGAGCTAATAGTTTATAAGCCTCTGTGTGTTTCTTTGGGACTAAATGGCTGTGGGACCAGGCAGAACAGAAACTTGTGTTTACAGTGCGTAGTCAAATGGAGGTTTGGTTGCAGGTTTTGGTTGGTCATATAGGCTTCCTGCAGCAGGTGGGCATTTCATCTGAGTAGGTTAAAAGTCTGCAAATGACCACAACCTGAAAGCCTTCTGTGATCAGTACACCAGAACAGCAGGGGATGTTTTAAAAAGACGTTTATTGTTCTTTGATTTATACACCAACACAGAGAAAGCAATGTCACTTCATACCTGGTTTGCCCTATGAATCCTGCCTTTGGTCTAGAATCTATAGAGATCTTCCTCCCAGCCAGGCATGGTGGCATGCAGCTTTAATTTCAGCACATGGGAGGCAAAGGCAGGTGGATCTCTGAGTTCTGGGCCAGCCTGGTCTGTAGAGTGAGTTCCAGGCCATCCAGGGCTACACAGAAGCCCTGTCTCAGAGAGAAAGAAGAAAGAAGGAAGGAAGAAAGGAAGCCACTTTCCAGGCTCTTAACCTATCTCCAGATTTCACTAAATTTTCAATGTAACAAATATAATTAGTGATGCTGATTTCTAAGAGCATATTCTTTTTCAGAAAACAAATATCTGCTTTTTAAGTAGCCATATAACAGTCAAACAGAGTTCTAGCATGGTAGCCCACACCTTTCAACACAGCCCTCTGGAGGCAGAGGCAGAGAGAGCTCTGTGAGTTCAAGGTCAGATAAGCTACATACTCATATAGTCTCAAAACAAGAATAGAAAGTCAAACAAAATTTTATTTTTCGTTTTTATGGGCAAGGCTGTTTTGCCTGTATGTCTGTCTGCCTGGACATTATCTACTGTACCTGAAGAAGCCAGAAAAGAACACAAATTTCCTAGAACTGGAATTACGGCAGCTGTGAGCCACCATGTGGTCCTGGGAATTGAACTGGGTCCTTCAGAAGAGCAGTTAGTGCTCTTAACTACTGGACATCTCTCCGATTACTAGTCAGAGAAGCGGTGGCCCAGCCTACCTACATCATTTATGTTTGTTCTCCCGTCAATCCCCAGCCAGGAAATGTACACTAAGGACACCTGGAGATGTCTGGGGATGATCTTTACCATCATGAGCTTGAAGCACTTGGTTGGTAGAAACCAGGGATAACAAAAACATCCTGTAATACAGAGACAGTTATTCAGCTCAAAACGCCAGTGCAGTTGAGGCTGAAAGTACCTAGACCACAGAACTAAGATCTAAGATTAGGGTACCTAAATAGCATCAGGAAATCTGTTTCTCTAAAGAAAAAAAATTATATCAAAATCCTCTATTTCCCTGAAATGTACATGTTCCTCCCATAAATATCTCCCCAGGGAAACAAACTTTTGTTTTTTCAGGAACTAAATGACAATTTCTCAATTTCCCTGTAAAAAGATAAACATGTAACACATTCTGCATGCCTGTTTGCTTGTTTACTTTTCTTTCACTTTCTGTTTTTGTTTTCTTAAGCAAGCAGGCAAAAACACAGAGCAGATGAACCTCAGAGTTTATCTGAGGTCCACACATGGCACCCTGAGTAGCCAATAACCACAGAGACCCACCTTAGTCTTGTAGCCAGCATTTGCTGGGAACCCAAGGCATCCAGAACCTATGGTACATGCCAGTGTAGGCAACACAGCCCCTGTTGGCCAACCTCCTCAGATAAACAATCCTAGCATCAGACTCCAGTCTCTCAAGTCCTCATCCACAGGGGGAGGCAGCACTGTCCCTCAGGAAAAACAAATTAAGCCTCATAATTTTTCTTTTTAAAAAAAAAGTCCATTAGACAATGGAGTTATTTCTCAAATGTTTATCTTGCCATCGGATGATAAATGCCAGGAACAGTGGCACTTGGTTTCCCAAGATTCCTTTAGTCACTTTGAGCTTTCCTTTAGTGTTTCTGTGGTCTTGTGACTGCCTTTTCCTACACAAGAGAAGGGCTGCCTTAGATGATCTGCATAGAAAAGAGCCTCTAAACAAGCAAAGATCAGAGTCACTGTGGGCCAAAAAAGTCATTTCTATGTTGATCTGTTTCAGAGAAAAAGGAGACTTTCCATCTTCAAGATAAACACAGCATGCAGACACACGCAACACTGGCAACACGTTATGACCTGAATTAGAAGAGTCCAGGAATAGAGTATAGAAACAAAGGGTCCGGATGGTCCAGGAATAGAGAAATACAAAGTTGTAAGCCCAAACACATTTTAGGAGAAAAAAAAAAAAAAAGCTGGCAGCCACTGATAACTTTTAACAAACATTTTCTGCTTTAAGAGCAGACATCCTGGCAGTCATGTGTACAGCAGTAAACTTTTAACATCTGTCTCCTGCTTCCCAGCTTCCCAGCTAGGCAGGTACTGCAGACAAAGGTTAGTTTCAAACTATTGCCTCTATGAACCCTTGGCTTGTATTCCCTTCATTTTTAACTGTCCCCTATGTGACTCTACTCTCTGCCTTGCATTCTGTCAGGGACAGTGGAAAGCAGCTGTGTCAGCCACGGGCTTTCACAAACATCCTAAGTTAACATCCTAACATCCTATAACCAAAAGTTGTAAAACTTAAAATGTAATGTGACTTTAAGCCTGACCTCAAGGTTGTAAAAGCTCTGACTCACACCTGGTGCTTGATTTTACTATAAGAGGAAGCCCAGAACCAGCCCCCATTGCCACAGCTACAGGAGCCTGATCTCCGGCTGTGGTCACAGCTATAGCTGATAACCTTTGTATGCCTTATGGTATTTTTTTTTCCTTTTTCTGAAATACAGCTTGCTTCTGGTTTAATAGACTTTGGTGGTCTATCCACCATCATTGTGTGATTCTGGACCCAACAGATTTTCTCATCTACTCTCAATTTCAAACATTCTATTCTTTTAATCAAATGTAACAATGTGTCTCAGAAATTCCAGCATTTTTACAGCCAGTAATAGACTGTGCCCCAGGCTGGAGAGATGGCTAGGAGGTTAAGAGCATTGCCTGCTCTTCCAAAGGTCCTGAGTTCAATTCCCATCAACCACATGGTGGCTCACAATCATCTGTAATGAGGTCTGGTGCCCTCTGCTGGCCTGCAGGCATACACACAGACAGAATATTGTATACATAATAAATAAATATTTGCCGGGCGATGGTGGTGCACGCCTT
>NW_004949235.1:412388-414202 GCF_000317375.1 Microtus ochrogaster | reverse complement strand
AAAAAAAAAAAAAAAATAGACTGTGCCCCATCACCCACCACCTCAAAAATACACAGAAATTCACTGTTTAGATTAGATAGGGCTCATCACATAAAAGCACTTCCCAACTTCTAAAGAGGAGCCAGGTTTGGGTCTCAGAACCACTGGCAGAGCACAAATACCTCTAAATTCAGTTCCAGGGGTTCTGTCACCCTCTTTTGGCTTTTGCAGACACTGCACACATGATCCATATACACACATGCAGGCAATACATTCATATACATAAAATAAAAATACATTTTAAAATATTTTTTTGAAAATTCTTTGTTAGACTAAGTTATCCTGATGCAAGGATAAAAATTTTTTTCTTACTTTTTTTTATACTACTGGGAACTTATGAGGGTATATTCCTACAAGAGTGCTTTTATCAGAATTAGATAAAGAATTAGGTATTCAAAACAGCTGAAAATAGAAATGAATAGAATATTTACACCAATACTAATAGTCACACAATATGGTATTGACTAAGGGCTTTCTTCACACTAAAAGTAAGCAGAAAGCACAAGTACATCTTAGTGTACACTAAGACATTTTCTTATCAACAAAATAACGTAAACAAACAGTAAGCACAAAGAAACTAGAGAAAGGATGCCAAAATACAAAAGGCAAGGGGCTAAGTAACTAAATACTGCCAGAACCACCAGAATCAAAAAAGAAAAAAAGATAAACAGCTCAAATAAAAATAAGATAAACAGCAAGGAATATAGCTCCTTGGCAGATGCCTAAAGCACATAGACTCTGAGTCCACTCTCCAGCACTGAGGAAAGGAAGGAAGAAGGAAACAGTTTTAGAAATAATTAGTGAAAAATGTTTAATCATACTACTACTAAAAATACAAATAAAAAGTATGTATTTTTCCATCACATTAGTGTTAACAGAAAGCAATGACACTTGATGAATTTAAGCAGCATCCTAATTGCATGTAAACTGGCAAATTGAATTTTCTGGAGGCAATCTCATGACATCATTAAAAGATTTCAAAATTTATTTTCTTTTACTCAACTGCTCTACTTCCAGGCTTTACTCAAAAGAAACAGTAAGATTCACAAGGGTGCATGAATAATAATAAGCACATGGTTTATAATATTTTCATTAAAGATAAACAAGCAGAAAGATGAGTATGTGGACACCCACATACAATTCCCCAGTCTCAGTCTCTGGACACCACTGTCAACAGGACCCTTCCATGCTGTTTCTCTCTTTCTCACCGACCTTAACAGTTCAGGCCACCGTTACCTCAGATGGGTCATATCATATCTTATCATCTGATTCCTTCCTAGTTTATTTTCTAAGCCCAAATTTCTCAACACTTGTTGCAAGATATGTACCCCATCCCTAATTACCTAGCCAGCCCCCTCAGCCCATGCAGACACGCTTGCAGTTCCTCCTATGGGCTAGGCTTGTCTCTAAGCATGCATTCTCTCAGAATGTTTTTTTTCATACTATTCTCCCTCCCTAACCTGTTCTCCACAGACACACTATTCAGGCCCATCTTCCCTCCTTCTCCTGCGTGAGCTGTAGCCCTTAGGCACCCACCACCACCACCTGGAATTATACAGAATCTGTAGCACTGACCACCTGCATTACAATTAGAGTATAAGTGATTATGTCATCGATTTACAGGTATCTCAGGTCAGCTTTTGTGTTAGTTAGGGTTTCTAGTGCTGTGATAAAACACCATGGCCAAAAACAACTTGCGAAGGAAACAATTTATTTTGCTTATAGTTTATAATCCACCATCCAATGAGGTGAGGGCAGGAATTCAAGCAGGGCAG
>NW_004949235.1:389956-412000 GCF_000317375.1 Microtus ochrogaster | reverse complement strand
TGCTGGGATTAAAGGCGTGCGCCACCAACGCCCGGCTCTGGGGGAGTATTTTCAATTGTGGTCCCCTCTTCTCAGATAATTCTAGTCTGTGTCTGGCTACCACATGGCCAAAGGCCAGCTCTCTACTCTATTCCTATAACAACTCCTCTATCTGCAGTGATACAGGTGACATTTGAAATAATAAAATCGATGCTATAAAGTATTAACTAATTAAATGTGGTTGTTTGAATGTAGTTGGAAGTTATAATCTCAGGGAGTGGCACTATTAGGAGGTGTGGCTTTGCTGGAGTGGGTATGGCCTTGTTGGAGGAAGTGTCACTATGGGGGTGGGCTTTGAGGTTTTCTATGCTCAGAATATCACCCAGTGTCTGACTGACTTCCTATTACCTGCAAGATATAGAACTCTGAGCTATTCCTATAGCAACACATATGCCTGCATGCTGCCATGCTTCCTGCCATGAAGATAATGGACTGATCCTCTGAAACTGTAAGAGTACCCTCAGTAAAATGTTTTTCTTATAAGAATTGCTGTGGTCATGGTGTCTCTTCACAACAAAAACCCTACCTAAGATACAAAGTTGCAGAATTTAGCAAATGGTGCACTGCCTTCAGTGTAACTGGGAAAAAGGCAGTGTACTAACCAGGCCTGTTAGGAACCTATAGAAAGAAAATTTTGTGCCATAATTTTAGGGATACTCTTTAGGGTTGCAGAGGAAAAGTCTGCTAATGTTAGCTCACCAAGACTGACCTCCAGTTGGGCTATAACAAAAAGAGACAATGATGACATAACCAGCCATTATCAAAGAACATGTCTCTCTAAAAGGCAGTTCAAGGGGACAGCACAAGGTGACAACCATCAAGTCCTGGTCTGCCATTAAGTCCCCTGTGCTCTTATAAGACAAAGAATAATTGTGCCAGGTGGGCACTAGCTGGAAGCTAACAGCATACACCACCTCCCAAAGGCACGATGACCCTGGGGAACAGCTGTGTCAAAAGAACAACACAGGTGCATTTCAGAGATAATTCTGGCAATGTGTTTACTGTGTAAATCTCCCATATACCCATGTGTGATGTGGGATGTCCTTTTGTATATGTGTTGCTTTTATTGACTGATGAATAAAGCTGTTTCAACCAACAGCTTAACAAAATAAAGCCAGGTTCGAAATCTGAACAGAGATGTAGAGAGAGAATAGGTGGAGTCAGGCAGATGTCATGTAAGTGCCAAAGAAGAAAGATGCCAGAACATTACCAGTAAGGCCACAGCCTCATGGTGATACATAGATTAATAAAAATGGTTAATTTAAGATGTAAGAGCTAGCTAGGAATATGCATAAGCCATTGGCCAAACAGTGTTATAATTAACAGTTTCTGTGTGGGTGGCCGGAAAACAAATGAGCAGTCCCCTTCTATACTCATGGCCAGACCTGCAGTCTTCTGAAACTGTTTAAATTGTTTGAAGTGCAGCCTGGGGCTGAGACCTGAAGGAGACATAAAGATGGCAGATCCATGTGGAATATATAAGCCTATTTAAGCTGGTAAAATGTTCTGTTTAAAACTCGTTCCCTTTATGCATTAGCAAGAACCAGCTGCATGCTATTTATTAAAGAGCCTTTTCCTTTCATACTTTCTTAGATTGTGCGATCGTTTCTCACTGGGAAGACTGCTATAATGCTATAACAACAGCACTGGTATTCCTTTCATACATGTTCTGTTAACTTTTCTATAAGACAGCACCTTCACAGTTACCTAATATATGGGAACCATAGTGTACAGGCAGTTTCGGGGTTCTTGAGTGTTTGTTGATTCTCCTTTAAGATATACCAATGTGATTTCTGCTGGACTTGGAAACACATGCTTGTCTTTAGTCTCTTGACAAGAAGAAATTATTAATCTTTCAACAAAATTGTTGAACAAGGCTGCCTTCAAAAACCAAAGGGGAACTTCTAAAACAGCTTCTTTAACCCAGAACTTTAGTGATGAAGATGAGTACCAACCTAAATGTCCCTCATGAGGAAACTGTTTCAAGATATCACACATCCATACAGTGGGGAACTGTGCAGCCATCTTCACAAACTAACTCGAGAAACAGAATAAAGGTATTTTTTAAGCAAAACTGAAATATGCTGTATTGAATATGTGCTTATGTAGCGGCTATCACTGGAAGGCAGAGGCTGGGTGACTGGCAGAGATGGAAAGAAAGACTTTTCCTTGCTTCATCTTCAGTTAGTTTAGTCTTGCTAGTATACCACATAATTCAAAAGTAGCTTGCTTTAGGTTTTTATTTAACTAAGCACATATATCTAATAAAACCCTTCTTAGGAAAAACTCAAAAACTAATTTCCCTCCTCCCTCCAAAATCAAACAAAAAAAAAAGCTTCCAGGGTTCTTGAATAAGCTGCCAAGAGGCAGAAGCAGCAGTGCCTTCCTTTTCATCGATTTTGGGGGTAGAAACAGGGGTACTTTCTCTCTTGGCTCTGCTCTCTTCTCTTTCTCAGTGATGTGTACAGCAGCCACTATAAAGTGTCCCCATTTCCTATCAATACTTAAGGACATTCACTTTCTTGAAAACAATAAAACACTAGAACAGTTTCTAGCAGACAGTGGTGCTGGAATCAACCTTAAAGGAAAGTCAGACTGTGAAACAGCTGACAGGTACTAATTATAAATTGTGCCACTGGAGTTCACAGTACTACAAAAAAAGAAGGACTGAAAGAGACAAAAGGAAGAAATAAGAGAAACTCATTCTGAGAGCTTCTCTGACCTTTTGGTTAGCATGGATGATGTCCATCATGGTTCAATAAAAATAGGCATATTATTCTTCTCCACTAGCAGTGGGTTAAAGTAATGGATGGAGTCATACCGCATGCCTGAGGCTTGACTTTCCTAAATCTTACCGCTACGGGCAATGGGGAAATAGCTTTAGATCTCTTCTGTCTCCTAATTCTGACTCTGTATTGCATATGCATCATGCTGTTATACATACCAGCTGAAGGCTGGAGAAAAAACCCTGTCCCCGAAAATAAACTGCAAGGAAAGAATGACAATTCTTAAACAGATAACTATGAAACATCCTGTTTAAACCCCATGATGAAAATAAGTACCACTAAAACAAATGCTAAATTTAATTGCCATGTCATATTGAAAAGACACCCAAATTGAGTAGAATCCAAAATATGTGGAAAGAATAATGGCTATTCCAAAACCCTTTAATGAGAAGAACACTTCAGCAGTGCTCTGATGAAACCAACAACTGAAATAACACTCCTGTTCTGACAAAAAGAAGATTACTAATCTCAAAGAGATACTGGAAACAGTCTTACAGTGTCTCATATGCTTCTAGTTGATAGTTCATAAAACAATTAGAACAATGATTGGAAATCCTGGCCAAATACACACACTCACACAGACGCACACACACACATACACACATTCACACAGATGTACACACTCACATAGACACGCACACACACTCACACAGGTGCGCAGACACTCACACAGTCGCATACAGATGCACTCACATAGACGCGCACACACTCACATAGATGCACACACACATACACACTCACACAGACATGTACACACATACACACTCACATGCAGACATACACACACACTCATGCACACACAGATACACACACAGATGCACACTCACATAGACGCGCACACACTCACATAGATGCACACACACATACACACTCACACAGACATGCACACACACACTCACACACAGACATGCACACACACTCATGCACACACAGATGCACACACAGATGCACACACACATACACACTCACACAGACATGTACACACACACAGACATGCACACACACTCATGCACACACAGATGCACACACAGATGCACACACACATACACACTCACACAGACATGCACACACACATATACACACACGGATGCACACACATACATACTCACACACAGACATGCACACACACTCATGCACACACACATGCACACACATACACACTCGCACAGACATGCACACACACTCATGCACACACAGATGCACACACTCATGCACACACATATACACACACGGATGCACACACATACACACTCACACACAGACATGCACACACAGATGCACACACACATACACACTCGCATAGACATGCACACACACTCATGCACACACATATACACACACAGATGCACACACACACACGGATGCACACACAGATGCACACACACATACACACTCGCACATGTATATATCCATACATATTTATGGGAATTGACAGCAGCATCACTTGTTTTCTTCTCTCAGTTCAGTTTCTTAGAAAGGAACAGAGGCTGAAGGAGGCCGTTTCAAAGGAGAAAAGTGAACTGTGGCGAAGCCCTAGGAGTTTAAGAAAACAGAACATTGTGGCTCTCTTATTTATAGCAGTTCTGACCAAAACAGGGATTGGATCAGCAAATATCCTATTCATACGTTTGTGGGCTTTAGATTTGCAGATAGAATAAATAGCAATTAAGAGCTACTCAAACACAGCTGTTCCCAATACTAGCTTTGCTCTGTAGGAGTCAAAGGAGGCCCATTATTTTCTTTCAGTTTTGAAGAAATCTTGAAGATCTGGGTGTTCCATCTACTCAACGAGAGGGAGAAACCAGGAATCAGGGGTTCCTTCCTCAGATCCAATGGGGAAGTAATCTAAGGCATACTTATCTACAGTAATGTCCTTTAGCCTGTAAGAAAGGGAACAAACGGGAAGTCCCTCCCTCAGGAGACAATGTTCTGTGCAGACTTTGACAAGAAAAGGATGAGCTAACCCCAAGTCACTTGAATCTTCTATAGCAGTCAAGTCCTCTAAAAGTCCCTAAGGGCCTGTGAGAAGTCACCTGCTGCCCTTGAGCAGTCTAAGGAGGTGACTACAAAGAATGCTGCAAGACCCCAGGGGACTTGCCAGGCCACAGTGTAAAAACGCACACCAGTTGTCCACTGGCTCCTTTGCACCAAGACCCCTATGCCAGGAAGTACAAAGTAGCTCCTCCTTTCAACTTCCATAGGGACTCAGCTTCCTCAGACCACTAAGATTTCAGGGAGACTGGAAAAGCTTGTAATGCCTATTCCACCAATGTATCACCGGCCAGCAGGGAAGGAAGCTATGGCAGGCACATCGATACACTGAAGTTAGGACAAGAGCCAATGGCCTTAGTTTCATACCAGTTTGGGCGGTGTTTTTATGGCTTGTTTTTTTGTTTGTTTGTTTTTTGTTTTATGTTTTATTTATTGAGACCAGGTCTCAAGTAGCAGAGGTTGGCCTCCATGTAGCTGAGACAGATCTGGAGCTGCTGATCCCCTTGCCTCTACCTCCCCAGTACAGGGATTTACAGATTATGCCACCAAACTTGATTTTTATGTGGTAGCTGTGATGAAGCCCAGGGTTACAATAGAATAATCACAAAGTGAGTCTGCATTCCAAGGTGACTCCAAGGTTGTTGCATGACTTTGTGAAGGCACACAAACTATTTTCTTTCATTTTACATACCAAGTCCAGTTCCCTCTCCCTCCCCTCATTCCATTCCCTGTACCCCCCCCACACACACACACCATCTCTCTCATCCACTCTTCAGAGAGGGTAAGGCACATTGCTTTGGGGAAGGTTCAAGACCCTCCCTACTATATCTAGGCTGAGCAAGGTATCCTTCAAAAGAGAACGGGTTCCCAAAAAGCCAGTACAAGCAGTAGGGATAAATCCCCGTCCCAGCCATGCAACTGTCAACCACATTCAGAGGGACCAGTTTGGTCCTATGTTTGTTCCTTCCTAGTCCGGCTGGAGTTGATGAGCTCCCATTAGCTCAGGTAAGCTGTTTCATCATGGTCTTGACCTCTTTGCTCATATTCTCACTCCTCCCACTCTTCAACTGGATTTTGGGAGCTCAGCCCAGTGCTCCACTGTGGGTCTCTTCCTCTGTTTCCATCAGTTGCTGGATGAAGGTTCTATGGTGATATTTAAGATATTCACCAATCTGACTACAGGGCAAGGCCAGTTCAGGCACCCTCTCCTCTATTGCTTAGGGTCTTATCTGGGGTCATCCTTGTGGATTCCTGGGAATTTGTCTAGTGCCAGGTTTCTTGCTAGCCCCACAATGGCTCCCTCAATCAAGATATCTCTTTCTTTTCTCTCATCTCTGTCCTTCCTCCATCTTGATTATTCTGTTCCCTCGAGTTGTCCTCCCGCCCCACCTTCTCCCCTCCGCTTCCAAAGGCACACTGATTCTTGACTGTCGTCACAGGAGAATTCTCTTTTCCTGTCCACCAGGGTTTGGAAAGATGTTGTTTTTACAGAGAGGAGCGTGTTCTAGTCCACCTTGATTTTCAGGAATCAACAAATCTCAACTGCAGTAGTATCTACACTCTCTGAGAAAGCCCTAGTAGGGAGTAGGCCACTGACTGCCAAGTCCCCCTGTCCTTCCTATCATTATCCGAGCCATCTTTTCCCTCTGCTCAGCTTCAACACCTCCATCTCCTCGTTCCTCTTACCACAAGTGCTGTGCCAAGCAGTGTTGTAATAATACAGTTTCTGTGTGATTATTTCAGGTCTGGGCGCTGGGAACCGAACAGGCAGTTTTTGCCAACACAAAAGGCAGGTCAAATATCCAGAAATGGTTCAACCTAGACTCCAGGAAGATTCCCAGCAGTCGAAAAGCCAGTATTCCTCAGAAACTTGTGAAGTTAGTTCCCCTTGACCAAAAAGAGTCATTTCCCTATCACTGACAGAATATTAACATACCTAAACTCATGCAGGCTCCAGGCTCCTTCCTTCAGTATCACAAGTATCTTTTGTACATCTCCAAGTCTCTGGATGTGTCCAGTCTACTGTCTGTGTTCAGGCTCCTTCTGTCTCTGCTCTGCACTGTCTCTGATGTCTCTGGCTGCCCCCGCTCCTGTATCTACAGTGAAACCTCCCCTTAGCCATACCATGGAGTGGTCCTCAGTTTACACAACATTCAGTTCCTAGCTTCCATTACTAAGCACTGAAACACAAAGTCAGGCTCTTCAGCCAGTCTGTCAGCTGACACCTGCTCAGTGCAGTCTCAGGTCTCTATAGAATTCAGTTGAAAGGCTCTTGCTAGAAGTTCTCTGGGCATCCTGGCTGCCCCACTCCCACACTATGAGTGCACCATGCCATAGTTGCTGGGCCACCATTCACTTCTTCTGCAAATTACTTTCTTTCCAGGGCCTATGGCAAGAGTAAAAGGCAGGCAGCTGATCACTTAGCAATTAGGTAATGCAGAGCCTTTGGGCGAGTCATGTAACCTTCGTAGCCCTCAACTTCCAACCTGGAAAATGGCACAGTTGAGCAAGGGGAATAAAGTGTTGCTCCGCCCTGCAAGCTGCCCTTTGTAAATGGGGCTGTGGGCAAATTAGTTAAGACATGTTATATGTTCTCTTGAAAACTCGCATTAGATAAGACATTACTACCAGCTCTCAATCTGTTGCTGAAATGATTTCCACACCTACGCAAATGTCCTTGAGTGCTGCATGTGCTCTCAGACGACTAAAGCACTGCTGCTGGTCAGGGCAGAGATGCTCCAAGTACCTACAGTGCACAGCAAGATTACCATTTAAAATGTCAGTGGTGCTCTGGTTGAAAACCTTACACCCTGCCCCTGCCCCAGCTCTAAAGCTTCTGATGCTGGAAACCATCCAGTGCTTACCAAGACGCCCCGATGAGATGACGGGACAGCTTACGTAGGACAGAGTACAAAGGTATTCTTCTTATCAGACACCTCAGAAACTTTCTTGGCTATTTTCAGTTTTGTCTCCAATTGTTCATACATGTGTTTATGTTTAATTTTTGCATTTTGTTGTCATTATTTTATCTGCAATGCATTTGAGGCACTGCCTTATGGGAAAATATTACTAGAAAAATAACTTTATTTGATTATTAGTTATAAAAAACAAAATAAAATAAAGGGAAATGTGACAGTTGACACCATATTGTGCAATCAAATATTCTCCAAACATTCTGGAAAGGTTTTCTCAATTCTTATCTAAAAGATAGTTTGAGTGCTAACAGGGATGATGATTTTGTTTAGCATTCTATTTTAGCCTTTAAAAAGTCTTTGTTTAAACATAATTTGCTTTAGGAAAAGAAAAGAAAAAGTACTTTGATTTAATACATACCAAAGATAAATGAAAATTATGAAAATAATTTCAAGGGCTGGAGAGATGGCTCAGCAGTTAAGAGCACTGGCTGCTCTTCCAGAGGATCCAGGTTTAATTACCAATATCTACATGGCAGCTCACACCTGTCTCTAACGCCCATTATGCCAGAGGACACAACACCCTCTCTGGGTCTCTGTAGAAATGCATGTGGTGCACAATTATAAATGCACGTAAAACACTCACACACAAAGTTTTTTCAAAGAATAATTTCAATTGCCATTTTACAGTCATCCCCCATTCTTTCTTCACTTAAAAAAAAAGATTTTATTATAAATGACTTCATTTCCCAAATAATCTGGTTGTTAGTTAAAATAAAGTTCATTTCACCTTCTAAAAACATTTTTCCTAAAAACTTTCTTGTTATTAAAAACCTAAACAGCAATAATTAATATCCATTGAGCACTCAGAAGTACTAGGCCAATGTCTTTCTGAACAGGATCCAATGCTAACTCAGAAACACCTAGAGGTGGGTACAATCTCATTCACAGAGAAAGAATTCAAGTTTTTTTCAAAAAGGTAGCTAGCCCCAAAGTGACACTACTAAGAAGTGAAACAACTCTGTGTCTGTTTTGGGAGAGTTTGATTGTGAATAGGGGGGCGGTTTTGTTAATTCAGAACAATTCAAAGCATAATAAACAGAAGGGTCGGAGCTATGGTGAAGAATCAGCAATGACTCCTTCTGAAGAGCACAGTGGTGAAGGAGTCCTGGAGAGTTCCCGAAAGAAAGGATTCCAATTGTCCCCACGTAAACACTTTCCCTGAAAACTGCACCGGCAGTTTTGTGCAAAGGTTGAACTCCTAAGGCCTATGCTTTGGCTTCACTGACTTGAAACAAACACTATAAAAGCAAAATGTGCTTTTTTTTTTTTTTTAGTTTTTTTTAAATTGATTTTTATTGAGTTCTACATTTTTCTCTGCTTCCCTCCCTACCTCTCCCCTCCCCACTTCAACCCTCCCTGAAGGTCCCCATGCTCCCAATTTACTCAGGAGATCTTGTCTTTTCCTACTTCCCATGTAGATTAGATCTACGTAAGTCTCTCTTAGTGTCTCCATTGTTGTCTAAGTTCTCTGGGATTGTGATTTGTAGGCTGGTTTTCTTTGTTTTATGTTTATGAGTGATAATTGTCTTTCTGTGTCTGGGTTACCTCACTCAAAATAATGTTTTCTAGCTCCATCCATTTTCCTGCAAAATTCAAGATGTCGTTATTTTTTTCTGCTGTGTAGTACTCCATTGTGTAAATGTAACATTTTCCTCATCCATTCTTCGGTCAAGGGGCATTTAGGTTGTTTCCAGGTTCTGGCTGTGACAAACAAATCTGCTATGGACATAGTTGAGCACATGTCCTTGTAGCACGATTGAGCATCCTTTGGATATAAACACAAAAGTGGTATTATTGGGTCTTGAGAAAGGTTGTTTCCTAATTTTCTGAGAAATCACCACACTGACATCCAAAGTGGCTGTACCAGCTTGCATTCCTACTAGCAATGCAGGATTGTTCCCTTTACCCTACATTCAAAGCTCAGATGGTTGTTCCTCATGGTACAGTCAGTTCCACAGTTCTAGTTACCCTGTTGGTTACTCCATGTTCCTGGAGAGAACTCAGTGCTCCTGTGCTTTGCTCTGCTCACTTGGAGTTTGCTGTGTCAGGCCTACTTTGACTTAGGTTGCTGACTTTGCCCTGTTTCTATAAATCCTGGTCTGAATCCCCTCCTGCAGAAGTTCCTGGCTTAGAGTTGGTCCTGCAAAGTTTCCTGGCTCTGGTCTACTGCCTCAGAGTTCCCAGGCTCTGGTGCGCCAAGAATCACAGAGGAACTGGCTCAGGCTAACTCCATCAGAGGTCCCAGACTCATGTTCAGACCTGCACAGGTTCCAGTTTCCTGCCTATTCCCTTTGATATCCTGGACCAATGCCCAGACCCGCAGAGGTCCTGGCTCAGGCCTACTCCCTCTGAGGTCTCAGACTCATGCCTGGTCCCACAGAGATCTCTGATTCCTGCCTACTCCCTCAGAGGTCCTAGATTCACATTCAGACTGGCTGAGGTCCTGTCTCAGGCCTAGTTCCTGGGAGGTCCTAAACTCATGCCCAGACCCACAGGGGTCCTGGCTTAGGTCTACTCCTTTGAAGGTCCCAGATTCACGTCTGAACCTTCTGCGGTTCCTGGTTCTGGCTCACTTGCTCAGTGGTTTCTCCCCTGTACCTGTTCCAGTGGAGTTCGCTGTCTCTGGACCAGGTCACTGGCTCAATCCTGATCCGCCAGTGTCCTGGGACTGGATTGGCTCCTGGCTTCTGCTCCCATGGAGCTTGCTTCTTCAGGCCCATTTCGTCCTAGGGAGCTGGTTCAGTCTCACTCCTGTGGAATTTGTTGCCTCAATCCTGCTCCCGCCCAAGGTGGAGTTCTTTGCTTCAGACCTACTTTTCCAAAATGTGCTTCTTTAGAAAACAACCTGGCAGGTTTTGAAAATCCAGGTTACCATATAAGCTGTCAATATCATTTCTAGGAATTGAAGTGGAGCCCTACTAATCCTCAGATATAAGTGTACTACCACCCTCATCAAAAAAGCCTCTTCCAGCAAACAGAGACCATCACAGAAAAGCAGAATGGGACACAGTGCAGAAAACAACAGGTAGTGGGGAGTCCAGTTTCAACAGACACATCCTTCGTCACAGTTCAGGCACCTACAACTCAGGAAACGCCTCAAAAGAGGGGTCAGAAAGGCTGTAAGGGCCAGAATACCAAGAAGTCTTCTTGAAACCATCCTCCTAGAAATGGATGCATAAGCAAGACTGGAACAGCAGCAGCATTGGTGGACATGATAACATGGAAGAGGGAAAAGCTCATGAGGTTCTGCTCCTAGACGAAGGACTATGGACAACTAATGACAACTGCAAAAGGAGAATTTGTCCTCCCAGGGATACATGCACACGTCTGTAACAATAATAAGCAAAGAAAATGAGGCTATCACCTTGAGACGGGTGATGGGAACAGGTGGAGGAGGGTACCTTGGAGCAGCTGGAGAGAGGAAAGCAGGGGTGAAAGTGACAGAAGTCTATCTCAATTTAAAATAGACAAGAAAGCAAACTGACATATATACTTAAAATATTAGAGTTACCATATAACCTGTCAGTATCGTTTCTAGGAGTTATGGAACAAAAATATATGTTCATACAAAAATTTGTGCACTAATGTTGTTAACAGCCTTGACTATAATAATCAAAGGTAGAGACAGATGATCCTTTGACTGGTAACTGAAAAACTGATGGTATATACACTGGCATTTTATTCAACTATACAAATCAAACTGATATGAAATAAATTATTAAAACATTGTGCAAAATAAAAGAGGTCAGTTAGAAAAGGCCAGATACTCTCACTTACATATCAAATGTTCAGAAAAACACAGTCAGAGAAATGGTATGTGTTAGTGGTTACCAGGGACTGATAATGATTACCAATGGACAAGGTGCTTGTTTTACAGGACATGAAGATGTTCTAGGATTCAGCAGTAATAATGGCTATACAACTTTGAGTGTGATAAAAAGCATAATGAATTGTGTGCTTTAAAAGGGTCACTTTTATAGCATGTGAATATTTTAATTACAAACACAGTCTGAATAGTTATGATAAAGAAATTCAACAAAAAAGCTCCCATTTACAACTGAAATTGGTTAAGGTAACTTAAGTGTACAAATAGGATTGTGGGATTTAATATGGACATCTGTTAGCAACAGTGACTTAGGTCATTCACATTTAATAATTTAAAAACTTATATAAATAATATACGGCTGAATAAAATCTGAAATTCTGCCTCAGAGGTATAGTCTAATACACCCACACACACACACCTCAAAAAAAAAACAAAACAAAACAAAACAAAAAACAAAAAAAAACCCCTTGCTTTCAAGAAGGAAGGAAGCCTCTGGGCACAAGCTGGGATGGGCCAGGGAGAAAGAGGTCGCAGCAGAGGAGGAGCAGCCCCAGCAGAGGGGAGCAGCCCCCGCAGGCTGATGGGGGAGTCAAGGAGGTTGGGGAATGCCCCTGCTCCATTTCCTGGGTTCCTCCGCGGGTCAAGAACACTCTCACCACTCAGGAGGGTCTTCAGGGAGAGGACCAGGCTCCCCGCCAGGGAGCTCGCCAACAAAAGGTTTACCACTCTGCAGGCCAGCCACCAAAACACCTACTTGAATTAGTTGTAGTGGGACAATCTGCTCTCAGTGTGGGCTTCACTGTTTCAAGTTTGGACCATCAGAAAATAAAAGTTCGCGTCTGCGCCAAGTCTGCCCCCTCGCTTTCAAGAGTATAAAGTTAACTTCCAATCACTAACTTCTACTAATCAATGCTGGCAAGCTACCTTCTATGCTGCTGTTGCAAACAGTTTGAGGAACAGATGATTTCCCATGCCCTCTACTTGACAGGCAAGCAAGTCAGCTGCAGTTTGTGAGGAAGTTATCTCACAGGGGCTGACTGTAAGCCCTGCACAGACCTCAGATAACCTTCAACTTCCCTCTGGTGGGCCTTCAGGCACTTCACAAACAGGAAATAAAGGTTAAGGCAGAGTTGTAAACTGCTAGCTAATGTCAACAAAGTCTGACTGCAAACACTGAGAGCTGTTTGTGTTTTAAGGAAATTATAGTCCAATCACTAGCTCACTGCTTTTACCTAGGAAACAAACTCCAACAGTCACAGACAGAAACAGTACAAAAACAGCACAATAAAAAATTACTACACAAAGAAAAGCAGCTACAAACCTGAGGTGTGGAAGGAACCTGATGCACAGTTTCTGCATCATAATATTAAATTTTAGGGATTTAATTTCACAGCATGCTAAGAAGCACAGTAACCACATCCAGTAAAAGAGACCACTAATAAAAACTACAGTTGAGAGAACCTATATACAAGACTTGGTAGAATGATCCTCTAACTCTTTAAATGTGCTCAAAGAACTAAAATAAATGAACGATGTTTATAGAACAAAAGGAGATAGCTGAGCATGGCGCTCCATGTCCACAGTCCCAGCAATCTGAAAGCTGAGGCAGGAGGATGACCACAAATTTGGGCCATTAGGGGCTATATACTGAGTTTTGAGCCAAACTGATGCATCACCAACTAAGGAATATGAATAAAAAGATTTAAAGGAGCCAAACATAAACTCTGGCATTAAAAAGTACAGTAAGTGAAGGAAAGGTTTCACTAGGATTAACTAGCAGCTCTGGGCCATCAGAAGATTCAGCAAACAGGCAACGTCAACTGAGTTTACTCATCTATAGGAGGGAAGGGGGAATCATACCAACACAAAGTCCAATAGGGTAGAAGTCCTGTAATGAAGGAACACTGAGATGAGTTGGGGTGATGAGACAAAGAGCACTATGTTAAAGACCCGTGAGAGAAAATAGAGATGGACTGATGAATCCAGACCACCACCTGTGCCCACCTGGTCATTAGGTTTCTGATCTCTTCCTGCTGTCTTCTATTCCTTTCCCAGCTGGCTGGCCCTTTTCTTGCCCACTAATCATTGCAAGGTCATCTGCCCCAACTCCATCTCAAGTCACAAGGGTGTGGGAGGCAGCTGGTACATACTGAGGTCTGCCTTGTCTTACCAGCAGAAGGCAATGCTGCTAAAAGTTTTATCACTCTTGGTTGATGGAATGTAAGAAATGATATTATTTTGCCATTTAAGATATTTAATTATACTTACTGATATTTTAATTCATTTTCAGAAAGGTTTCAACATTTTAAATACTATAGAATATTTAAATATTATAGAATGTTTATAGTTTTCCCCAGTGTGTGTTCAACTTTGACATGGCTATAAGGAAGTCAGGGTTTAATAACACAAAATGCTGCCTTCACAAGTTATTTTCTTTGACCAAAGTGCTAACTGACACCTTGATAGAGAATAAGAGGTACGAGCCCCCATCTATTGAGCCCTGTCATTGGTTACTTCCTTTGGGGGTCATATATTTAGCTGTCTCAAAAAAAGAAAAAGGTTTTATTTTTAATATATATTTTCATCTTAATTACGGTAAGTTAGGAAAAGATTTTGCTCTAGTGATATTTTATTTGTGTTTTAATAAAAAGGCTTGTCTGAAGATCAGAGTGCAAAGTTAGTCACACTAATCAGCCACACAGGTTGGGTAATGGTGGCACACACCTTTAATCCCAGCAACCACACTAGTTAGCCACAGAGGCTGAGAGGTGGTGGTGCATGCTTTCAATACTAGCACTAGAGAGGATATAAGGTGGAATGAGACAGGAACTCGCTCTCTTTCCAGTCTGGAGATGTCATAGAGGTAAGAGCTCTCTAGTGGTTGGCTGCTTTGCTTCTCTGATCTTCAGGCAAGTTTTATTTATTCAAACACGAATAAAATATCACTATATTTTGCACCAAGAACATTTATTTGCCAAGAGCCAATGATAAGATTTGACAGGTTAACATAAGCATATCTATAAGCATACTTAGTGGGCACTCTAAACGGCTTCTGAGTCCTCTATTAAGCATGTGAGACTAGAGAGCAAGAGGCTTTCTCAACAGCTACAAAGAGTAGAATATGAGATCTTAGATATGATAAACAAAGTTATCTTTCATAAGAGTTAAAAACACAAGTTATATCAAAGGAAGCTTTCTGCAGTTAGAAAAGCATATAGGGGTTTCACACACTGGAGTTGCTTGTGTAATTTCAGAACAGCTTTAAAGCTGAGAAGGTATTATATGCTTTCAGTAGGTGCTGAAGTCTGAATAACAGATTCTTCCTGAATCAGTCTAAACATAACGAAAACTGCAGAGCCAATTTTTTTCAGCAATAAAAATTCTACTTTGTAGGAATTAATTTTTACAACCATTAAGAAGGATAATGCTCCTGTCCCTTGACTAAGAACAGCTTCTGCTGTAGCACTTTCCTTCTAAACAGCTGCATACAACTCTTGTTTTGTTCTGCTAAATATATCTATATATAACTCAGTAATCAAATCATCTTCATTTTTCCCTGTTTCCAGTGTCTTGGATGAGATTCTTCCATACAATTTCTTAACATTTCTTGTGCCCTTAAGAGTATAGTTTTTTAATTCTTCATAATCAAATTATTTCTTGATGATTGTCTAATTTACAGATATGGGTCAGTGGTTCAAAAACATGCTAAAATGATTTATACTTAGAAAAAAACGAAAATGAAGAATATATTCAAGTAATTTAGGGCCCTGTTCTCTCCAAACCTCAGAGTTCTATTTCTGATTTGTCTAGGATATAGGTGACAGTACATCTCCTGTTTTGCTCATCTAACCATGACTCAGCCTTTGAAGAATACTGAAAAGCCAGGCGAAATGGGATCCATCACCTTTTCAGGACTATCTAATGCCACTTGACTCAAAAGATTATCCCCAGCTCATGTGTTCAATGACTTTAGCCTCTATTAAATGGTCTATCAGCTTGCCGAGAACAGAAGTGGTATTAACCAGTCCACAGTCCTTGAAATGTTTGGTACAATTAGTCAGTCACATCTCTAATATGAGGATCCCTTGAGCCCTTCATCACTATATTTAAAACTTCCTGATATGACAAAGGTAAAAGATTAAATTAAAAATAAAACAGTCCATCAGGAATGAGTGCACACAGCTGTAATCTTAGAACTTGAATGGTTGGGACAGAGGATTAAAATTTTGAAGCAATCTGGACTACACAGTAAGACTTTCTCTCCACAGGGGTAGAGGGAGCTTCCACAAAGATATATCTCTTGCCTGCTTGCTCAAGACCCACACTATACACCCATAATAAATCTAAATGTCCATCCTATTCCATGATGGTCACTGAATTCCAGGATAAGCAATGCACTGTGGATCTATCAGTCTGCTATACTCTGCATTGTGCCCACTTGCATAGTCACCATTAGCTGCATAAAATAGCTGCTTTGATGAGATGTGAGAATTACACTTACCTGTGGGTGTAAAGGTAAATTTTTAGAAAGGAGTTAGGAATTACAATGGCTTAGGTTTTGGGGCAGTAGTAAGTTTTCTTCTAGGTTCCATAACTTCGCCATCCATAAAGTTGGCTAGGTTTCAGTAGCAGGCATAAATCTCTCCTACTGAGTAGGCCTTGTATCACTTAGACAGCTGTTGGTTACCCACAATTGCACCACTGAGTGACCGTGGCAAGCTGGTCATTACTGTGGTCCATTCACTACTGACTGGCTCCCTGGACAGCACACACAGTACCTCAGATACTATTAGAGATGGTCCTCAGGAAGATGGCTTCTGAGTCAGCTCCAGCTCTATCTTCCAAGTCCAAAGTATATGGTCTCTTCACAACAGGGTATTACCTTCACATTCTGGGAGGAAATAGTCTATATTGATTTGGGGGTCTCTTGAACTCCTCTTACCAACAACTCAAAGTTTCCCATGCCTGGTACTGTCAGACAGTATATGGTTCTTGGGGAAGAATTATCAACCCAAGTAGCATAACTTCATAGACAGATTAGATAGATAGATAGATAGATAGATAGATAGATAGATAGATAGATAGATAGATAGATAGATAGATAGATAGATAGAAAGAGAGATATTAAATTGATGGATAATATGTATGTATATACATATATGTATATATGTACTAACATGTATATATGTGCTTTTATATATATACGTGTGGGTATTTTAAAGTAAACATAAAAGTTTTCCTTATTCTCCTATGATTATTTACCCTTTCCCCCTTGTTTCTTAGCTACAGTCACCCTCTTTCCCATTTTTCCCTTCATAATATCTATGTCCTACTATCCTCTCGAGAGCTCCTTCCTCTTCTCCCCAAAATGCCCTTTTACTTTCCAGATTTTTGGTGTTACTCCAGGTTATATACTCATGTCTAAAGATCCACAGCTAGTATCCACAAATAAGAGAGAACATGCAGTGGTTGTCTTTCTGAGTCTAGGTTTGCTCACTTGGTATATTAGTTCCTAAGTCTATCCATTTACCTGAAAAAATCATCTGTGTGAGAGCTGAATAATATTCCACAGTGTATATGCTCCACATTTTCATTGTCCATTCATCAGGAGGACGTCTAGGTTGTCTGCATTTCCTGGCTACTGTGAAGAGGATGAACATGGCTAAGCAAGTATCTGTGGAGTAGGATGCCGAGTCTTTGGGGTATATGCCAAGGAGTGGTATAGCTGGGGATAGCACATTTGTTTTTAGCTTTCTGAGGATTCTCCACACTGATCTCCAGAGTGCTTGGACCAGTTTGAAATATCATTAAAAAAGTAAATGAGGGTTCCTTTTCCCTACATCTTCTCTAGCATTTGTTGTTGATATTTTTCATTGATCTTTGCTATTCTGATTGGGAAAAATGAAATTTTAATTTTTTTTGATTTGCTAATTGCTTGGGGTAAAAACTGTTTCTGAGGTATTTCATTTTTATTTCTTCTTTTGAAAATTATCTTTAAGACCCTGAGTCCAGTATCTGAATGGATCTTGTGGGGTTTTTTTTTGGGGGGGGGAGCAGAGAGACCGAGTTGTTTTTGTTGTTGTAGTTGAGGTATTTTTCATGAGTTTATATATATTCTGGATATTAGCCCTCTGTCAGCTGGCAAAAATTCTCTCTCGCTCTGGGGAGGGGTCCCTCTTCAGTCATGTGATTGTTTCCTTTGCTGTATTGAATTATGGGGCCCCATTTGCCTATTGTTGGCCTTAATATCTAATATATAAGATACCCCCAAAATTTCACCAGAAAACTTCCGGAAATGATCAATATATTCAGCAAAGTGTTGGGTTTTAAAGAAAATCAACTACAAACATCAGCAGCCTTTCTCCACACCAGCAACAAGGTATAGAAAGGGATGTTCTCACTCGTAATAGCCCCTCCAGGAAGTGAAAGACCTCTGCAAGGAAAACTTCCCATCTCTGAGGAGACTGAGGAGACACTGAAAGACTGGAGAGACCCCTATGCCCACAGACTGACAGAATGAATACCGTGAAGATGACCATCCTACCAAAGCAACCTACAGATTCAATGCAATCCAAATCAAAATCCCCATGACATTCTTCATAAAATAGAAAATAAAACCCTCAAATTCAGAGATCCACAAAAGATACCAGATAGCCAAAGCAATATTGAGCGAAAAGAACAATACTGAAGAACAATACTAACATACCAGGTTTCAAGCTCTATTACAGAGCTTATAGCGATAGAAACAGCTAGCATGGCACTGACACACAAAGGACAAGTGGATCAGTGGAACAAAGGAGAAGATGCAAACATGAGCACATGAAACTATGTCCATCTGATATTTGATAAGAAGCAAAGTTACACAGCAGAGGAAAGCCTCCATCTGCAACAACAGTGACGGGACAACTGGTGTCCACATGTAGAGGAATGGAACTAGATCTCCATCACCCTAGATAAAGCAGCTTCAAATGCATCAGAGACCTCAATATGAAATCTGAAACTGTGTAAAACAAAACAAAAGCATAAGCAATGTCTTATAAAATAAAAGTGTAGAAAGGGTGGCTGAAATAAGACTCTATTTTCTCAGGAATTGAAGATACTTTTAAGAGCCAGGTTCCTAGACCATTTGTCAAGAATGTGTAAAACAATTTCTAGCACAGAGAAGTGGGTAGAATACTTTTAAGTAAAAAATATTAAACACATTTTTAAAAGGCCTATTTTATTCCATTCATAAAAATTCCTACGTCACTTTAACTAACAAGGGAGGTATAATTCTAATATCGGCTACTGTGCTGAACTCCTTTCAAAAGAGAAGGATAAAGGAAATAAGGAATTACAAGAAAATAATTTATACATTGTGATCTGGCCCTGATAAATTAATATTCATAATGCTTCACTATATTTTAGTCAGTAATAGCTACCATATAATGATTATAAATGTAGTAAACTCTGATTTATCCATAGTATTATAAGTAAATATTTTAAAAGTAAATAAAAACAGAGAAACATACAGTAGCACACTCCCATAATCCCAACACTTGGGATATAGAGGCCGTAGAAGGATTAGGAGTTCAAGACCAACCTTGGCTACATAGTGAAATCAAGGCTACATTGGACTCGACTCCGTCTCAAGTATCTAAATGAACAAAATCTAATCCCACATAAGTATTTCTCTTCTCTTATCCTGTGAGACCATATCCCTACTAAGGGCCACACCAGCATTTAAGCCCCTGTGGGGCTCAAAAGGTTTCTCTTGTTTTTTCTCTCTGCCTCATTTATGTATCTCCTTTTCAACACTTTGTTGATCTTTTTAATCAGTTTTCAGTTAATATACCATATAATCATGTCCTTGATTAATATATCAAATAATCATAGCTTATAAAATCAACGTAACTATCTGAAATACTCTCAGCAGAGAACACCACACTAATACGTTATTACATCATCTATAAGAGTAACATCTTAACAAATGCGGTATTAAAAAGTCAAATGATAGCCAAAGTGGCTCACGCCTTTAATCCTAGTACGCGGGAGGCAGAGACAGGCGGATCTCAGTGAGGCTGAGGCCAGCCTGATTCACAAAGCAAGTTCCAGGACAGTCAGGACTGTTGCACAAAGAAACCCTGCCCTAAAGCTACTGGGTCAGCAAGAAGTCACTGCCTTATAAGCTCCACGCCACTCTAGAACCTGGATCCCAGTCCACTGACTTAAGCACATGTTGTCATCTAACAGGCTACACAGTGGAAGACATTTACAAACAATAAAGTAATCACAAGTAGCACCATTAGCAAAACATTACAGACAACTTATTTCACTTTGTTTAAACACACAGGCTATTTTATCTAACTGACCTGCATTAGCCCTTTAAAACATGACTACTATTCATTTTAAAACCCTGCTGAAGAAATTTACAATTGCTTTGCAAATTCGGACATGTGGAGGGGACTAAATGTTCCACATTCACAGAATCTTTAACATATGATATCCTAAGAAAAAATCCCAATTACATCTTGCTACCTGTGGTGGCTCTCCCTTATTCTGAGCCTGCCAGGCTTCAGAAAAGGTAAGGAAAAAAAACTGTATTGTTGTAGAATATTATTTTAAGATGGGTTACATTTGTTTCTGCTGTGGAACATTTGTTTAATCATACAAAGATGTGTTGCATTCTTTTAAGTTGTATTGTTTAACTCTGAAAACCTGTGTTACTTTGCCGTCTAAAACGCCTGATTGGTCTAATAAAGAGCTGAACGGTCAATAGCTGGGCAGGAACAAGGACAGGTGTGACGGGCAGGCAGAGAGAATAATTAGAAGGATAAAAAGAGGGACAAGGAAGCAAGGAAGATAAAGAAAAGAGGAGGAAAACTCCAGGGACTGGCCGGCCAGCCAGACAGCCACCCACCCAGCTACCCAGAAGGAATGAAAGGTATATAGAATAGGGAAAGATAAAAGCCCAGACACAGAAGGTTAGATGGGATAATTTAAGCTAAGAAAAGCTGGCTAGAAACACTCCAAGCTAAGGTCAGGCATTCCTAAGTAAGAATAAAACTCCATGAGTGATTTATTTGGGAGCTGAGTGACAGGCCCCCAAAGAGCAAAAGAGAAAAAAGTAAAAAAAACAACCAACCACAATGTATATTTACTTATATGAAGTATATGAGCCACAAGAGTAATACACTAAAGGAAAGCCAAATATTAAAGAGCTAAGCAAACAACTAAACCAGTCAGAAAATGAACAAAATGAATAATCAAAAGGGGGAAAGTATGATTAAAGGGAATAACAATGAGAAAGAGATCAATGAAACAAAACAAAAATGGAACACAATGGAACAATATACAAGCTCACCAAAGCCAAAGTGGGGGGCGAGAGGAAGACCTCTGGTACACCCAATCAAGAAAAAAGACAAAATGAACTCAGTATAGAAACTATACATGCAGCAGGCAGAAGAAAAGGCAACGGAATATAATGACTATTACACCAATACATCTGCAAGTTCAGGCAAAAAGAACAAATTTATAACCAAATAGCATAAAAATAATGCAGGACCTAGGTTTACAGGGTATAGTCTCAAAATTTAAATTGAATTATTTCCTATTAAGTTATCACTTAGTAATTCAATTATTTGTCCCCAAAATGAGTGGGTTTTAGTATAGGGATTCTAATGAATAAAACAATGTTAAATAAAATAATTTTAAGAGTTATCACTCATAAATGCTCTAAAATTAAGATTTCTTCCTTTTATAATTGCTATCCTCGTAGATCCATGTATCACTTAACCCTCATCAGAGAAGTTGCTCCTTGCAGTCTACGGTAATCAGTACAGAGATCCACAACAGGACAGTGTACAAAGTGAGAAAGACATTAGAGCTCTCAGCCCTAAATTCGGCCTTTATCAAACCCCTCCCCTCGAGGCTCAGGAATCTGCACAGAAGAAGACATGGAAAGACGGCTAAGAGTGAGGTGGTGGGTGACCCAGAGAAAGTGTATCTTCCAGGCACAAGAAGACTGATAAACACAAGAACACACAGGGACTGTGACCATACAGAGGACCAACGACAGGTCCAAACGAGGCAAAGCCCCAGCACTAAGAAGGGGAGATAAACACAAAGTTTAACCTCTAACCCAGAAATGAGTTGCAATTGCTACCTGCTGAGAAAGGAAAATCTGTTTTCTGCAATGTAGCATTATTGGGCATATCAACCACACTCCAGGGCAAGCCAGCTAGGAGTAACTGGCCAACACAAAATAGACTCCTTGGTTTTTTGTTTTTGTGCTGTTGTTTGTTTTGTTTGTGGGCTTTTTATTGTATTTTATTTTGTTTTTGGTATTTTTAGTCTTATTGTTTTGATTTTCTTTGCTTATTTTTGAGAGAGAGAGAGAGAGAGAGAGAGAGAGAGAGAGAGAGAGAGAGAGAGAGAGAGAGAGAGA
>NW_004949235.1:375201-389776 GCF_000317375.1 Microtus ochrogaster | reverse complement strand
GTAGTGAGGTGGGGAGGATCTAGAGGGCTTGGGGAGGTGAAAGAATATGATCAAAATAAATTTTATGAAGAAATTTTTTTAAAAAAAAGAAAGATTTTTCTCTTTTATTAAAACTTTTGAAATAATTTTACTTAATCTGGAACTTTTCTAAAGTATTTCTGTTTAAATTTTGGGATTCGTCAATACCAGTCAAACAGATTACCTACTGGCAAGCAGAATTAGAGATCTTTCTGAACTGAAACTAAATGATCCTTATGCTCCCATATTTAATATTTATTAACGTAATTAAAGTGTTACATAAGTGCAAAGGGCACCAAATCAGAAAACTATATAATTAAAAGAAATGCCAATCCTGTACTTTATAGATGAGGAAACTGAGGCCCAGGGAGGTGCATTAACTTGCCCAGGTTCACAGAAAGGTGAAACTCTACATAGGTGGGTCAGCTGCCTTTACAATGAAGGTAACACAACACAGGGCTCAAATCCCAGCATGTACCTCCGCGGCATGCTATTTAGAGTCAGCACAACCATCAGTGTTAATGCAAGTTTTCATATATTATCTACAGAGACTACTTGCCTCTGTAGTTCTTAGAGTCATCCACTGCTCTCTGAATTTTCATATATAAATTAGGGGGAAGTGGCAGAATTACTTTGTCACTGAAACTCAATCAAATTTTGTGATAGTTTCTGTTACCATCGTACACATTTTTCAATGACGAGCTATAAACTTATATAGAATCTTCATTAAACACAGGAAAGCCACTATTTTAACATTTATCTTCTAGGTTTAAATGCCTTGTTTCCTGTACAATAACTCAACAGACTCTTATAGTCCCGTTTTAGGTTTTCAGTTTAAGGGTATGAAGCAAGACCGTTGCCCACTATCCTCCTTTGGTCCCCGCAGTTGATACAGAAGTTATATGTCAGCAGCACACAGAGAATGAAGGCATATTCATGTATTTGTCTAATTTGTTCTACTTAATACTACATTCTTGAATAACGAGACATTGAATGATTCACATAGGAATTTGGTCTTATACAGTCAAAGTATCAAGATGACTACAATTCCCCTTCTGCATAAATTTCCAAGATGACCACCACAATGGTCCTCTTCAACGTGAGCTTGCTTCTCCCTCATCAAGAAGTAGCATCCCATATCCTTCATCTTGATCTGGATTGGCCACCAATTAACTTGTAACATAAAGCTTCCACAAGGTTCTCCTGGTGGCTCAACTTCAAGGATGATCAAACACCTCAGATCATCATGATAAAGGGGATATATGTAGGCACTGTGGCTGAAAGGCCCAGCAGAATCCAACCTTCCCTTTATCCCAACATGTAAGTAAGAAACTATATTAGAAACAGAAGCTGTATCTTTTCAATTGATGCTGAGAAGTAGATAGGACATCACCAACATGTTTGTACAAACTACATACCGACATAATCCATGATCAGAGTAAAAGGGCCATTGCTATTCTGACACTAAGTTTGAAGTGGTCTGTTCTACAGTTTGTAAATAGCCAAAAGAACATGTCTTGGCTAAAACAAACAATAAGCTGAACCTAGAAAAAGGACCAATTTTTATGTTTGTTGGCTAGGTAGTCAGATGGATACAAAGCTGAAAAGATCTCTCAGACTTGATTCCAGCTGAAATGAAGATAAACCCACAAATACACAGAAGATGCAAGTCTTAACAAAATGGCCCGAGTTCTCTGCACATGCTCACTGTGAAGGGCAGAATGACGCATAGGACAGGGAAGGAAAAGCTTTTCCAGCACAACTGTGTCATCAGCTATTTCAGGACAGACTGTTCAAGTGATTAAGTTGAGCTGCTAACTATGCATCTCCAAGGAGCTAATGAGACAGAACACAGGCAAGGGCAAAGAAGGATGGCTTGAAGAACACACAGTTGTTTTCCCACTGATGACACATGGGGAACGTATGACCACACATGAGAGGAGAAAGTCTACAAATAATTAGCCAATGAGGAAAAATCAAGTATTCCAATGATCTTCACAATTTAACCTTCAAAATCACATTTATAACATGTAAATTTTAAATATCTTTAAGTAATTGATACCAAAATTACTCCAAATATTCACCATCAACTACTTGAATCTTTCCTTTAAATTACAGAGCTGGTCAGTTATATGAAATGCATTCTCTCTATAAAATACCACTGACTTGCCTGGATAGAGGTCACTTGTTTCTTTTGGACTGTTCTCTTAACTATGCTGGATGCTTCCTGTCCCACTCTAGCTGTCCTCTTGCTGGTCCCTCTCCTCTCTCAAAGCACGACAGAAGCTGTGACCTCTGCCTGACATCTAACCTGGTTTCATCTGATTAGTATAAAAGACCCTTTAGAATGCATAAAATTTTTAGAAACTGTCAAGGGTTTCAATAGTTCAAATAATGAATTTGAAAGAATTCAGAATAAACCAATAAGAAATAATTTCACAGAAGAGATAAAGCAGTGTTTGAATAAAATAAGGGAAAAGTTAAACTTTTAAAGGACAAATATGAGAGCAGAAAAGAATCCTACCTGCTAGAAAGAACCGATCTGAACCATAGGGAAGCAACTGCTTCCTACAAATCAGCGAATAGTGATGACTTTTGGAGCATGAGCGGCTCCACCAGGGCAGAAGCACAGACAACTGTCAGAGATTCCACAGCGAAGAAAAGCTGTGCCACACTGCTTTAATCCCAGCACTCCGGAGGCCGAGGCAGGCAGATCTCCTGATTTGAGGCCAGCCTGGTCTACAGAGTGAGTTCCAGAACAGCCAGAGCCACAGAAAGAAACACTGTCTTGAAAAGAATAAAGAAAGGAGGGGAGGGAAGGGGAGGAGAGGAAAAGGGGAGGGGAAGGAAGGAGGGAGGGAAGACACAATTAACATGAAGTTTCCAAGAAACCAAATTTTATCTCATTTATTGAGATAAAGAAAACTACATATTTTAATAGTTAAAAAGGAAAAAAAATCTTAAAATGCCATTCAATTTGTGAAAGCACATTAGTTTTAATTGATAATCAGAAAAGCCAATTTAAATTACTAATTTAAATGACAGATGGATTCAAGAACTTTCACTTAGCTTTTTTAATTATATTAAATGTACTTTCCATCCTCTGCCATTGTTTTATCTATATTCCTCACATATAAAATTCCCTTTACTGTCCTCATGAAACCGTGGACTCTACTGGGATTTGTACTGGAGCAGCCCACCCTCTACTTCACTGTTCCACCTCACGCTAGAGCAATCTCTCATAAATAACGGCATGTACTAAAAGAGCCTTGCACTACACAAGGAGGAGGAAGAGGCTAGCTTTGGTCAAATATAACTGAGTTTACTGAATTTACAACATTGTGGAAATATATGCTAGGGTGAACAGAAATTCCTGGTGTCAGCAATCTGAAGAGTGATATACAACAGAATGGATGTTACATTACAATATACAACAGAATGGATGTTACATTAACACCCGTCCAGGCCCTGCATTTCAAACCCTGAAGTAAAACTTTTCCTTCTTTTATGGAGACTAGCTCAAACTTACTGTGTTGCTAAGGATGACCTGGAATTCCTGATTCTCCTGTCTCTGCCTCCTAAATGCTGGGATTGCAGGTGTGCACCACAATGTCCCACTTAAAGGATTCTTGGGACTGAATCCAAGGTTTTGCTCATACATCCCTATGCCCCTTCACATTTTTGAAACAGAAAAAAAAATGTAAGGCAGTTATTTCTTCCACAAAATCATGAAATTCTAAGTCTAACACCTCAAATATTCTGTTCAAAATGATTAGTTTTTCAACACCCTGTCATAAAGCAATGACTATATGAAAACTATTTTAATATGTATACGTACATATAAGCACAAATATCTTCATCTATTTATATCTATTAGATAACTGTATTTTTGTTTTCCTTTTTCAAAAGTTACTCAACATTTCACAAATTTTTATTAAAATTAAATATTTGTTTCCTTTACTGCCAAATTTAAAATGTTATTTGAAGCAAATACATCAAGAAGGTAAACACTGTAATTCTACATTATTTTAATATTACTCATAACAGAATCCTAGCAACAACCTGCTAATACAGTTAAGAAAAAACTTCTCCCAAGCCACAGTAGTTAGTGACCTGCTTCTAAGTGAGGACAAGTGTGTGCTTAGAGAAGGGTCTTCCAGCCACAGGGCACAGGCAGAGCCGCTTGCAGCTGATGCATGAGAAGTGCCCTGGAGAAGGGCTATCCTCTTGTCCAATCTAATCTGGGATAAGAGCACAGGAATAAAGAGACGGGAGGACTAGAGCCTAGGCAAGTGTCTCAGAAGGACAGCGACCTGGATAATCAGGAGAGGATGACAGGGATTTCCAGGCACATGCATGCTGGAAAACAAGAAGTGTGAGGCTCTGACCTCAGAGCAGAGTCTCACAGAACACTCAGATGGAAGAATGTGACAAAGCAGTTGTTCTAGTTTGCTGTCTGCTGCTATAATAAAACACTGGACAAAAATAATTTGGGGGTGGAAGAATTTATTTCACTGTAAGTTAAGGGAAGGCAAGGTAAGAATTCAAGGCAGGAGCATGAAGCAGAAACCACTGAAGAACACTGCCTAAGTCCTTGCTTCCAGGTGTACATACCTTTCCTATGCAATCCAGGCCCACCTGACTATCAATGGTACCCCCCACAGTGGGCTTCATCAATCAGTAATCGAGAGAACGTCCCACAGAAAGTGCCCACAGGCTACACGATGGAGGCAACAGTTCGACTAGGTTCCCTCTTACGGGGTGTCAAGTGGACAACCATAATTAGACATTCATCTGCAAACCAGGGTCGGAGTTGGGTGTTGAAAGAAAGGACAGGGGACAGGAGGAAAGGAAGTTAGGCATCTGTTAGTAACAAGAGCCATGAACGAGAATCGACGGGACAGTGAGAACATAGATGTGAGTGACAGCTGAGAACATAGTCAGGTGGTAGGAAGAAGACACCTTCTAATAACAACGTCAGCCTGATCTTATCTAGCCTGGATTGACAAAGACACGCATTACTTATAGAACTAACCAGGACTCCTCTCATAGCCAAAGTTAATTCAGATTTGTTAATATTTTTATTAAATGAATTTTTTCTTTATGATGTTGGGGACTGAGTCCAACACAATATGCTCTCAACCAGTAAGATATCCTCACAGCTTGAATTAGTATATCTAAAAACAAAAAACAATATGCTCTCAACCAGTAAGATATCCTCACAGCTTGAATCAGTATATCATCTAAAAACAAACAGAGAAGAATAACTCAGAGGAGACAACACCTGATCTCACAGTCAGAAGCCCACAAACTTATTTTTGGCTTTTTCAGCAACTTTGTTTATCATTTTGCACTATACAGCGTTAAGTCTCAATCCCCTTCAGAGAAAAAATGGTAAAGAAAACTAGTAAGTTAGTGTGACACAGAACAAACCCAAATCTCTGATCACAAAGCACTTCATAGGAAATCACTGCACAAACGTGAAGCCATCCGCACAGCACTGTCTGAGTTCTACCAGATGTGCCTCCTTCAGCTTTACACACTGAATGCGACATCTGCTCTGATGAGGATGTACATGCCACACACGCCAGCATTAAAGCCATCCTATGAAAGAAACACCCACAAGCCTTTCACTTCGAAGCAGAAGCTCAGTCACGACCTTGACACAGTTTCCAAATAACACTGACATGAAATGTAAGTTTGTAAGTTCAAATCCAGATCAACTATTTTATTACATTTATTTATGTACGAAGGAAGTCACATGCCAAAACACATACATGTGAAGGTCAGAGGGAAACTTGTGGGAATCAATCCCTCCTTCCCCTGGTGTGGAACAATTCTATATTCTGTCAATTACATTTTAAATAAACGCTGATTGGCCAATAGCCAGGCAGGAAGTATAGGTGGGACAACCAGACAGGAAGTAGAGGTGGAGCAATGAGAACAGGAGTATTCTGGGAAGAAGGAAGCTTTTTCCCCAGTCCTCCCCAGACCACAGAAGAAGCAAAATGTGACCTTCCCTGCTGAAAAAGGTACTGAGCCATGTGGATAACATAGATAATAATAATGGGTTAATATAAGTTATAAGAGCTAATACGAAGCCTGAGCTAATGAGCCAATCAGCTTACAACTTATGTAGACCTCTGTGATTTTTCTTGGGGACTTACCAGCTGTGGAAACTGGCAGGACATAAACCCCAACAAGCCCACTCCTCAAGTTACATTCCCCTAATCGGTCCTGGGGAATCAAACTCAGGTCATTAGACTTGGAAGCAAGCATCTTTACCACGGAGCTACCCCAATAGCCTTCAGAGAAAAAGTATTTTAAAACAAAAGAAAAAATTATTGTTGTACAAACCACTGGGTGGGTGCCCGTAAGTCAGATCATCCATATAATATTCATAAAAATAAAGAAATAAACAGATGATGATTGGCATTTTTGCATAAAAACTGATCATAGGGAATATCTGATAGACACTGGAAGCAGTTCAGGTTTCCTTCCACTCCATGAACTCATATAGCTCCTATTCCTAACAAAATCAAGCCAGGTTATTGACTCATGGCTGAAAGAGGTTCTAAACATCCCAACCCCCTTTTAGGTCTTGGGTTTGTTCATAAGAAAACAGTCTAAAGCAAGAATTTGATCTATATTTCTAAGAACTAGGGAAGCAAGTATATTATAATGACATTCTGGAATATTCCTTTTCTGTTTCCTATTTCTAGATAGTCTCCCGTTTTTTCCGTGACACATGATAAAAATAAAATTATTACATAAATATAAAACTGTAATGATATAAAATAACAGTGAAGACTTTGGAGCCTTATACATATGTATTCAAATCAACCTTACAGCCATGATTACTCTTATAGAGACAATACCTCTGTTACATGGCCAGATTCTAGATAAAGCCAAAAGACTTTGTTGATAATTGACTATATTATATGAAAGAGAGAGAACTGGAAAGGATACCATCACACCAAGACAAGCAAGGCACAGAACAGGCTAGACGGAGAAAACAGAGTCGAGTTTGAGGCATAGGGGAGCATATATGAAGGCTGATGTGGCACTTAAAGCTGTAAGACAGTAAGAGATCATTGACGAATGTAAACAGAAGAGGCAGGGAAAGAAAGAGTCATTCCAGTGAGGCTGGAGGGAAGGTGTGAAAGGAGAGCCCAGGAAGCCTGGTACGTGAAGATGGGAATGAGCAGCTATATTCAGTGTACCGATAGGTGAGCTAAGAGCTTAGAGGCCACTGACAGCCTTAATACAAACAGCTCTGGTGAGCAGTGAAGAACCTGAACAGAGTGGGTTTAAGAAAAATGGGAGCAAGGATTGAAGACAATGCACACAGATAACTCTTCACGTTGCTTTGTCATGAAGGCAGGCAAAGAAATTGCACAAGAGCTAACCAGAGAAAGGGCAGCAAGAAACATGATAGAAGTCAGATTGTTCTAAACCAATGGGAACAATTCAATAACAAGTGAAAACTGGGGTGCGGGGATACAGGGAGAAGTACTGGAGGAATGAGTGAGGCAAAGGGGTGAGCGCTTCCCCGAAATGGGAAAACCAGTTCCGGATAGGACGCAGACCACTGCATCTTGGTAAGGATGACTGAAGTTATGGTGACAAATGGGCAGATTCATACTGGGTCATAGTTAGGAACAGTAAGGGTTAACTAGTCAGGTCCATTCTGCTGTTCCCTGAGAAGGCAGAAAGAAAGCACCCTAACCCTGAATCCCCTAGTCCCCTAAGAAACCTCATTCTTAACCCCGAATTCCCTGGTTCCCTAGGAGACACCATTCAACTCAATGTTCTCAACACATCCTGCTTTTGCCAAGCTATGGCTGAAACTTCAGATCAAGGAAGTTACAAAGCATAAAAGAATACCTGGTGTACTAAGATCTCAGTTAAGTGGACATTTCTAATTTTCTGGCCAGGCCTGATTACTTGTGACTGACATCTTAGCCGTCAGGAGGCTGAGACAAGAGGATCTAGAGTTTGGGGCTGGTCTGATCTAAATGGTGAAAGCCTGTTTCCAAATAACAAAGTTACTAATTTTCTTTATTAGTTATAGCCTGCTTAGAGCACTTTAAAGTGATGATCCTAAAAGATAGTAAGCAAACAAAGTCAGAAGGAATAAAATCCAATCAGACTGCTCTGGTCGGCCATCCCAGTTCCACCCGTTACAAGCCCTTACTCAGCACAGCAGTTCTGGAAGGGTTGAATGCTAAAATCACCCTTCGTTTTCACAGCTGAGGGAACTACATGGAAGTGTATGCTGTTTGCTTAGTAAACGTTAAGGGATAAAGCTAGAATTGGACCCCAGTCCTTGCTAAAGAAACACCTTTATATTGAATATGTATTTTGTTATACAAACTACAAAAACAAGTTGAGCCTGGTGGTTACAGATGTGTGTGTGTGTGTGTGTGTGTGTGTGTGTGTGTGTAGTCACAAGTCTCCTGAGGCTGAGACAAGATAAAAAGTTCAAGGGCAGCCTGACCAACTTAGTGAAGTTGTCTCAAATTTACAATGCAAATAAGACAGGGGTGTAGCTCAGTGATAGCACATCTGCTTATGCACAAGTTTACTTTCATGTCAAATGCAGCAAGCAGATAACATGAATACCCATACACATGGTGATAACTCTGGAAGTCTACACTAACTTTAATAATAAAAGGAAAATTAAAAAATATGATAATTTATTCAGATACATAGCAACTTTAGATGCCACATGCTTTCTTACATATTACCAAAATTTTACAAATTAAACACTACAGAAAACAAATGTAGGCAAAAACACTGTGTAAATTTTATTTCAATTAACTTTATCTTCATTTGACTAAGTAACCTGTTTTTAATACTTACATCAAAAATATATATAAAAATAAACCATTACCTAGAAAATAACTTCAACACCAAATATCACTGATAAGTGTTCTCCACTCCTAAGACAGTCACCCAGCACATGCTACAATACCCAAAGGCCTATGATCACATGCTGGCTCCTCTCTCTTGATCTCCATCTATTTCCCTGAAATACAGAGGCAGCAGGTACTCTGACCAAATCAGCTATCTGCTCTGAATGCTCTCAGCAGCTCCCAACTAACCCAGGGAATGTGTGGCCTTCTGCTCACGATCAACAACTGGCTGGCATGGGACTAGATTACAGTACACTAAGAAATACACCCTGGAAAGCCACAGGCCACTTAGGGGAGCAGGAAGATTAACTGCACAGCTCCAACTTCATCTATGCCCCTCTTCCAAATCCAATTTCCCCCACAGGGCACAAGCCCATCTCATCCCCAGCTCTGCAGACCACCTGCTTCAGCCTCCCTCCCCCATGACGCCCCCATCTCCAGTGATCACAGATATCAGATATCCCCTCCCCTCCAACTTCCTTCCCCAACTCATTGCATTATCCCAGTCCCCAGCAGGAACTGACTGCCACAAATGAAAGCTGAATATCAGCAACAGAAACAACAGAAGTCTTACAAACTCAAGGAAACACAATGACTCACTGCTGGATTAAAAAAAAAAGGAACAAAACAGAAATTAAGAAAAAAATTAAGGCCAGGCGGTGGTGGCGCATGCCTTTAATCCCAGCACTTGGGAGGCAGAGGCAGGAGGATCTCTGTGAGTTCGAGACCAGCCTGGTCTACAGAGCTAGTTCCAGGACAGGCTCCAAAGCCACAGAGAAACCCTGTCTCGGAAAAAAAAAAGAAAGAAAGAAAAAGAAAAAAATTAAGGACTTTCTAGAATTGAATGAAAATGATTATACAACATATCTAGACTTACAGAACATTATGAAGGCACAAAGTACCTATATAAGCTTATACCGGAAAGTTCTAGAACAAAAAGAAGAAATCACACTCAAAAAAAGCAGATAGCAAGAAATAATCAAAGTCAGGGCTGAAATAAACAATAGAAACAAACAACAATGACAAAATACCAACCAACAAACAAAAACCAATGAAGCAAAACAAGAAACCTTAGTCAAATGAACTAAAGGGCCGAGAGAGAATGTCCAAATTAACAGAATTAGAAGTGCAAAGGAGGACATAACAACAGACAGTGACAAAATCCAGAGAATCATAAGGACAACTTTAAAATACTATATTACATAAAATTGGAAATTTTTCTTAATACATATTACTTATCAATGTTAAATCAAGATCAGATAAGCAATTTAAACAGACCTATAACAGTACACAAACCACATAAAGACCCAGCACAGGAAGAGAGAACTACAGACCAAGTTTCCTTAAGAACATAGATGTAAAAATTCTCAACACGTGCAAGCCAAATCCAACAACACATTAAAATCATCCACCATGATCAAGTAGGCTTCATCCCATGGATGCAGGAACGGTTCAATATTCATAAATCAATAAGTTTAATTATCCAAGATATAAGCAAACTGAAAGAGAAAAAATACATGACCATCTCACTAGACGCTTTAATAAAATCCAACACCCCTTCATGATAAAAGTCCTGGAGAGAGTGGGGATACAAGGGTCATACTTCAACATAATAAAGGTCGTTTGTGGTAAGCCCATAGCCAACATTAACTTAAAGGAAGAGAAACTCAAAGCAATTCTGCTAAAATCAGAAACAAGAAAAGTCTGTCCACCTTTTTTGTTTGTTTGTTTGGGTGTTTTTTTTTTTGGGGGGGGGGGGTTCCAAGACAGGGTTTTTCTATGGGCAGCCCTGGTTGTCATGGAACTCGCTTTGTAGACCATCTGCCTCTGCCTCCCGAGTGCTGGGGTTGAAGGTGTGTTCCACCACGCCCAGCAGTCCACTTTCTTCATACCTATTCAATGTAGTGCGTGAAGTCTTAGCTAGAGCAGTCAGACTATTGAAGGAGATTGGGGGATACAAATTAGAAAGGAAGAAGACAAAGTATCTTTATTTGTAGATAATATACTATAAACAAGTGACCCTAAAAATCTCACTGGGAACTTACACCTGGTAGACACTCAGAAAAGTACCTGGGTACAAGACTAACTCACAAAAAGCCGTATCCTCTCTATATACAGAAGACAAATAAACTGAGGGAGAAACCGGGGGAACAATGCTTTTCATAATAGGTTTAAATAAAATAAAATATCTTGGGGCAACTCTAACCAAGCAACTTAAAGATTTCTATGATAAAACTTCAAGTCTTTGAAAAAAGAAATTTAAGTCTTTTTATCAGAAGATGGAAAGATCTCCTATGCTCATGAATTGGTAGGATTAATTTATTTTAAAAAGTCATCCTATGAAAAGCAATCTATAGATTCAAAGCAATCCCCATCAAAATTCCAACAGAATTCAACATATTTTGAAAGGACAATTTCGGATTCATGTGGAAACACACACACAAAACAAACAAACAAACAAATAAACAAACAGGGTCGTTGAAACAATCCTAACAAAAAGAACTGTGGGAGGCATCCCAACCTCGGCTCTGCTCTGCATGTACTCCCTAGAAGAACCTCAAGCTAACTGATGCCACCGGAGCTCTGTGTGGGAGCTATCACTATCCCTATTTTTAAGTTGTGCTACAGAGCTATAGGAATAAAACAAACCACATGGTATTGGCACAAAAACAGACACTTTGATCAATGGAATCAATATGAACATCCAGACGTAACTCCATACACATTTGGACAAGTACACAGAGGAAACACACCTTCAACAAATGGTGCTGGTCAAACTGGACAGGTACATGTAGAAGAATCCAAACAGTTCCATAGTTCTCATCCTGCACAAAACTCAACTCCAAAGGATCAAAGACCTCAACATAACACCAGATACACTGAACCTAACACAAGAGAAAGTAGGAAATAACCCTGAACTCTTGACCCAGGAAAAGAGTTACAAACAGAACAGCCTTAATACAGGCACTAAATTCAACAATTAGATGTTGAAACCAAAGAGCTTCTGCACAACAAAGGACACTGTCATTCACACAAATGACAGCCTACAGAATGGGAAAAGATTTTTACGAACTACATATCTGATACAGGGTTATTGTTTAAAACAGATAAAGAACACAAAAAGAAAAACTTAGATATCAAGAAAAATGGATTACAAATCTAAACAGAATTCTCAAAAGAGGAAACTCAAATGGCTGAGACACAAAAAAATGTTCAACATCCTCAGCAATCAGGGAAATTAAAATCTAAACAACTTTGAGATTTCCTCTTACACCCATCAGAATAGCTAAGATCAATAATACAAGTGACAGCTCATGGTGGCAAGGACATAAAGGAACGCTCCTCCATTGCTGGTGGGAATGCAAACCTGTCTAGCCACTACAGAAATCAGTGTGGTAAATTCTTAGGAAGATGAGACTATCTCAAGATCTGACTATACCATCTTGGACATACACCCAAAGGAGGCGTCATCCTATCAGAGAAACTCCTTTAACCATGTTCATTGCTGCTCTATTTATAATAGCCAGAATCAGGAAACAACCTAGATGTCCCTCAACAGAAGAAAATATGGTAATTTACATGACGAAGTATTACTCAGTCATAAAAAATGAAATCATGAAATTTGCAAACAAAGAAATGGAACTAGAAAAAATATGGTATGAATTCACTTTTATGTGGGTTTTAGCTGTTAAGTCAATGGTAACCAAGCTACAATCTATAGAACCAGAGGTTAGGTATGGAGTAAGGACTGAAGGACAGACAGGTCTCACCAGGTAAAAATGGGGGCAGGCTGGAACATGAGGATCAAGTCAAGATGGAAAGGGATCCGATTCTTGTGCCTTCTCTTGGGGGGGGGGTTCTCCTTCTGTGGTTTATACAATTCCAAAGTGTTAGTTTGTGGTAACATACATTTTTATTTTACTATATATTATTATTATCCCTTAGAATCCTGCTTGTTTCCTAATGAGAGACAGAAAGGAAGTGGATCCAGATGGGAGAAAAATGGGGAGGAACTGGGAAGAATAGAAGGGGAAACTATAATCAGGATATATTATGTGAGGAAAAAAATCTGTTTTCAATAAATGGAATTTTTTAATATGGAGGCACATAAAACAAAGAAATATGTGAAACTTGAATTAAGTGACTTTTTTTAGTTGACTATTTGTTAAACTTGTTTACCCTGTTCTAAAACAAATCCAGAGGACAGGGAATATACTTGTACTTTTTAAGTCATGGCTTTTACTTAGGTAATTTAATGCAGATTAGATATGTGATGTAATTTAGGAGTTATTAATTTTAGTTATAACAGTCCTGGGGATTTGCTTTAAATATTTAGGGGTAAGCAGTAGGAAAACAGAGAAAACACAGTTAGCCACAAGGTTATGACCAATGAAGTAGGACAATGAGTAGAGCTTATTATCCTCTTCATTGTGGCTATTTTATACACACGCATGCAAGCACACACACACACAAGCACACATGCACGCACGCATGCACAGCGAGGGGTGTTGGTAGGCAGAGACAGAGAGACAGAAAGACAGACAGGCAGAGACAAAGACTTGCAATCACACGCGACTGTTCAAAAGGAAGGAGAGGAGGTGAATATAATCTAAGAATGTCAGCTTGTCGGTGCCAAATCTGACAGTAACAGAAGTATCCTTATATTTATATCAATATTATTTGGAATAAAATATTAAAACTAGTGTCATAAATACATAGAATGTATTTTGAAGATGAGCTGTAATGCAATGGCATAACTTAATACTCAGTTTTTCATCCAATGAGTAGAAAACATTGTGAAGCAAAGAACCCTATTCTGTAACTCCTGAAAACAAACTAAAAAGAATCTTTAATAATTATTGAAAACAGGGCTTTACATGCATCATCTCGATCAATTCTCCCAAAGATCCAAGGACCTCAGTCGTTTAGAGACAAGGAAAGCAAACAGATGATCATCAGCCTGGATTAGCAGGCAGAGTCTGAGCACTATGTCCCCCCTCCTTCCAAAAAGCAGCACCCTATAAAAATAAGCTTCGTCCATGCCCAAGACCTGCTCACAGTGAAGCATTACTTGAGCATCTGACTAATAACATACATGGCCCAGCACTAGGTTACCGGGTTATCTTCCCAGTACTTGTGACTTTGCTGTATTGTGTACCTCTCCAAGAGTCTCAGGATCAATGACAAGTCCTGCAAACAACGTCCTTCCCAGGTTCTAAGACTACCCAAGAACTAAGGTCATTATCTAGACTTCTAGATGTGTGTGCGTGTGTGTGCGCTATTGGGGACTGAAGGGACCGAACCCATGTGTCTTGCACACACTATTCAAGTACTGTAACACTGAGTCTATTCTTCTGTTTAAAGAATAGTCATTTTTCAGATTCTCACGAAAATGCCAGTGTACTGGTTATTACTGATCATTTCTCTCACTCCTGTCACGAAATACTGGGCAGAACCCACTTAAAAATGACTTAGTTATTCTTTGGGTTCACCTTCTTATGAAGTAGACAAGATTGCTTGGCAAAAATTGGGAACTGGGGGGTGGGGTGGGATGGGGGAAAGGGGAGATGGGGAGAGACAAGTGAGAAGGGGAGGATGGGGAGAGCTTGGGGGAATGGGATGGTTGGGATAATGGAAGG
>NW_004949235.1:358747-374486 GCF_000317375.1 Microtus ochrogaster | reverse complement strand
AATAAGAAAAAAATAAAAAAGAAATGACTTAGTTAGCTTAGCTCACAGTTTTAGACCAAGGAAGCCATGGTACAATTCACGGTGTCAGGAGTTACCACATCTGGGCAGATGAGGAAGCAGAATGCAGGAAAGGCTGTCCCAGCCAGCTTTCTCCCCTTCCCTTTCCATTCACCAGCCATATTCAGTCTGGCCTCTCTGGGAATACCAATGAAAAACCACCCACTGTCTTCTAGATGAGAACAAGCCAAGCAGAGTTGACAATGAGCATTAATCAGCATGTCCAGGAAATTTTAAACTATAAGTGACAAATTTTCAGAACATAATTAGCAATAAAACCCAAAATCTCAAAATTTCCTTTTTTATTAAAAAATTTTTAATCTTTACTCCAAAATCTTGCAGTTCTTTTTTTTAAAAAAAATCACACAGATATTAACTAGACTCAAAGCCTACACATCTCAATAGTTAGAATAGCCTTCTAAAGCTGTGGAACTTCACAATGGATTTTATACTTTCACCATAAGACAACACTTAAATATACTATTAAATATAATAGAAAAGAGGGTAAGAAGAACTGAATATTAATGTGGTCAAACTCTTTTTAAAGTAACAGCTTATAAGAAATAATTTATCGCCGGGCGGTGGTAGCGCACGCCTGTAATCCCTGCACTTGGGAGGCAGAGGCAGGCGGATCTCTGTGAGTTCGAGACCAGCCTGGTCTACAAAGGGAGTTCCAGGACAGGCTCCAAAACCACAGAGAAACCCTGTCTCGAAAAAGAAAAAAAAAAAAGAAATAATTTATCCAAGTAGCTACAGGAAGGGAACCGAATTCAAGAGTTCTAAGAGTGCATGATTTCTTCAACTCTGCAACTAGAGACAAAGTCCTTCCTCAGTCACCGCTGGCCTCCGCGGAGTCTGCGGCCACAGGGCTGGGGCTGGGACTGGGTGGAGTGAAGAAGCACAGCTTCTATTCTTAGTACCTTCCTGGCCACTCTGAAATCTCCTGGTCACAAATTATGGCCTGCTGTCTTTTAAAATAGATTTTCACTCACAGAATTCATAGAAAATACCTCAGAATCACAAAGAGATATGTAAGTTATTACATACAGCTAATTTCATTTTGAAAGTAATTTTAGGTAAAAAGTATTATACATGTTCACAAATTTAGCTATAAAGAGGGCTTAAAATACCTTTCACTGCAGATGTACTTGGAAGGGTACATCTTATAATTTGTAGACTATTCATCACTAGTGTTAAAATCAGAAAATTTGAATTTTAAAAATCAAATTTGTCCAAACTTGAAAATGATTATCTTGAAAAAAATTAGTAATACAACAAATCTAAACTGATGACACAAGTTACATATTAACTATTGTAAAATTATCTTTAAATTTAAATAACATAATTAGTAATTTCTGCTTGAAAATTATTGGCTGAAAGTAAAAAGAAAAATTATATATTCTTCATCTTCATCATGCTTGTTAGTAAGAAAATCAGAAGGCTGTCTGCTCACATCAGGACCAACTTATCTACTATGTACACAATGCTGAAATGAAGCTCACAATAAAGATTGAGGAAAATATTTACTTTCTTCTAGAATGAGAAGAATGAAAAGGTCAGTTAGATCAAAAACAGTTTCAATATATAATATTATCTACCATTATACCCAAACAGAATATCATTTTTAATTTTGTTCTACAAAAAAAAACATCTTTATGTAGCCCTACTACAAATGAAATCCTTCCAATTCAGAAGCCTCCCTAGGAGGCTGGCGCTGTGTTATCTTGCCAAAGCAAGAGATGGCCTAGCTCTACCTGGGCAGGGATGTAGGACTGAGCAGGCTTCCCACTGGATGCTGACACTGCCTGGAGGCTCCAGCATAGAGCCAGAGCTGCAGCAACTGCAAAGTTTTCTCTCAATCATTCTCAGAGTGCTTGGTTTCTTTTCCCTTTGTAACATTTAGAAATATATACTCATAAATGCCAAATTTTTCATACAGTTCATTGTTGCATGAAATGTTAGAGCTGACAACTCATTTTCTCCACACAGAAGAATTTTTAAATTATGAATAATCAATTGGAAACAGCAAAATATAAAGATCTGCAAGTGGAAGAAGAAGCGCCCTTCCAAGCAGCATGTCCACTGGCAGCCATGTGGTGCCATGTAGAGGATGAGACCCATTCTGCCCAGTCTGGGACAGTGTGCGTACAGCAGAGTGTCCTTGGTCTACATCTACCTGCACCATTCCCTGTGCCCACGCACCCTACACAGGTCTCTGTGCAAAGACACCTGTGGGGATGCCATCTGTCATCAGGTAGAGAACTCAGTCCACATTTCCACAGAGGCTGTGGGAACAAAGAAACTTCAGAAGACATTCTGTCGTTTTTCCTGGAGTCCACGACTTGTGCTGGCAGAGGCTGCCAACCGCAGAGCACTCGAGCCTGCAGATGCACGAGGCTGTCTGCTTCCAGGCTGCGCTTCCACCGCAGCAGCTGGATAAAAGCTCTCCCCGCTTCTCAACAGCAACCACTGTGGAAAAGGCAAAGACTGAACTAAAAGACCTCATTCACAGGGCCAGAAAGCCCAAATAGGCCAACCTGCCAGCCAGCTCTTCCCCTGCAAACAGTCTGTCTCTTTGAAAGGTGTCTACAGCTCGGTCCTTCCTCTATCACTCACACGTATTCCCTTACACCCTGTTCTCTAGAAAACCAGTAAAGCTCAGTGGTAATTCTATACTGCTTTATTTTATTGTTAATGTTTTCTGTTGGTTTTGTTTTGTCGTTACCAAGATCTGAAAAGGCTAAAAAGTGAAAAATCATGTCTCTGGCTCTGGCAAAATTAACAGTGCCAGAGGTCATACATTCAGTTGTTCAGGATCACTAGACCGCACAACTGACAACACTGAGCAGGGCCGTGAAAAGCTACAGGTTACTCAGGACAAATGAGGTATTTGTTTGTTTGTCTTCTTTGACTAAATAAGAAAAGCCGGATTAGTTCCCCACATCTGATGGTCTGCTCCCTGGAACCACTGTTTTCTTACCAGCACAGTCGAAGGCATCCATAAACACTGCACTTTCCAAGAGACCACAAAAGATAATTCTGGGATAGCCCCACATGCACATAAATAATAATAATAAAAAAAACAGCACAGGGTCGCAACAACTAGCTAAAGGGACCTGTCCCTCCAAAAGTCCCTAGAGAACAAAAGAAACCTCAGAACCTTGAGTATACAGCACCCTGTTACAGAATCTGCAGCAAATCTTTTCTTTTGCACACAGCCGCAAACCCAATTTGACCATTTCCCCGAAATAAAGCTTCACACGATGTTTTCCACTGGGTGTGGCTTCTCCTCCACTTGGCTGCACGACACCCAACCTCTGTCAACCTTCAGACTATATCTTCTCTCACACACGGGTGCACAGTGATAGGCACAACACCACTCCTACAGATTCCACACTTTCACTGGCAAATGCCCTGCTGTGAAAATAAAATTGAAGAGCAAAAGTTCAATGTACTCTGCTTTCTGTGTGGGCTACTTTTATGTCGACTTGATAGCTAGAGTCATTGTGGAAGAGGGAACCTCAATTGAAAACATGCCACAATCAGATTAGCTTGTGGGCAAGCATGTGGTGCACTTTCTTGACAATTGACGGGGGTGGGCCCAACTTACTGTAGACACTGCCACTTCTGGGCTGGTGGTCCTGGGTGCTATCAGAAAGCAGGCTAAGCAAGTCATGAGGAGCAAGTCAGTAAACAGAGTTCCTCCATGACCTCTGATTCAGTTCCTGCCTCCAGGTTCCTGCTCTGACTTCCCTGGATGATGGACTAACAGCTCTAAGATAAAACAGGCCCTTTCCTCCCCATGATGCTTTTGGTCATTATGATTTATCGTAGCTCTAGAAACCCTAACTAATGGACTTTCTCAGGGATCTGCAAGCATGCCAGGATAGGACTGCCCAGAAAGTGAAGGTCTCCAATGCCAACTTCCAGATCCCACACACAGTTAACAGATCACACCAGATTTTTGATCGTTTAGTACTAACTTCAGCATAAAAGTAAGTGTTTCCACAGGAAGGGTTACAAAGTCATAGGAAAAATACTGATGGAAAAAATGCAATTCATGGATTACAGGATAAGAAGAAGATGGTTAAGCTTTAAATCAGGAATGTTTTAAAGTTTAAAACCTAAAAGAAAATAAATTCATATAAATTCTCCTTTTCAAAAAGCTCAATATTTGTTCCTCTCTGGCACACAAATAATTTGTGCACTCCTAGCTTCTAATACTCTTTTTAAGAAGTAAATGTTTCTGAGGCAGATTCTAATTAAATCTTTTTTATTTTAAGTGAACTGACACATGAAAAATGATACAAGACCCTCAAAGGTTAATGGGTGGAGGCATATCAGGACCTAGATATTCACATAATTCCTTCCATAACAATTTAGATACAAAATTTTAAAGTTATACCCAATTCTTGCTACAGGGAATCATTCATTTTATTTTAATAGCAGCATACTAATAGACTTCCATCACCATAGTAACACACCTGGGATAGTTCATGTGAGAGCTCATTTGCTTAGTTTTGAAGCTGGGGCTTCTAGCAGTATACTGGATGAGACCTGAGGGGAGTATCTAACTGAACAGATTATCTTCATGTCTGGGAAGCAAATAAAGGTGAGGCTTCAGTCCCATAAGTCCATTAAGAGAACACTAAATGACTTAAAGAATGTCCACAAGGCCCCACCCCCTCAGCATTTCATCACTTCCAACACTGCCATCCTGGGGACGAAGACTTCAGTGCCTTTTGGAAACACACATATACTACAGCAAGCAGAGAATCAGAGCTGATCACATCTCTTTGAAAGACAAGCTATAGTTTAAGCTTGTCAACTTCTTTTTTTAAAAAAGATAAATAAATTCCCTCTCATTCAAACTGATTCAATGGGTACAAATGAAAATGGGGGTTGGGGAAACGGCTCAGCTGGTAAGTGCTTGTCTCACAACCATAAAGGCCTGGATTTGGATCTCTAGCACCCCCATAAAAAGTTGGGCCCAGTGGCATGTATCTGTAACCCCTAGTGAGACAGGTAGGTCCCTGCATCTTGCTGACAAGCCAATCTAACTGAAATGGCACACTACAAGTTGAGGAAAGGACTCGGTCTCAACAGTCCGCGTGCCTGAGGAAGATACCCTATCAACCTCGAGCTGCCCACCCAAGCCACACACACACACACACACACACACACACACACACCACATAGAAATACAACCCCAAAACAATTAAAAGAGAAGAAAGGAGAATGGATGAGGGTCCATTTTGTGAAACTGACTACACAGCAGGAGACAACAGGGTGAGAAAAGGTTTGACTCTGTGCAGCAAGGTGCTGGGGGTGATGTGCTCAAGAGGGTGCTGAGGGAAAACCTGGGCTCAAGAGATCAACCTAAAACTCACCAGCGAATCCACAATTAACTGTAGCTACGCCTGTGGGAAAGTTGTCACGAATGAGCCAGAACTAGGAGGAGGCCTAGTGAACTGTTCAGACTGCATGAAGTGTGTGCCCTGATGATCTTTATCAGTGGAAGACAATCGAGGAGTAGCTCAAAGAGGAGACAGAGAAATAAGTCACAGATCCCTCTCAAGATACAGCCACAAATGGGGCAAGAAAAAGGCAGGTGGTAGTTGAGGAAGGGGCTGAAGATGGTGTGGAAATACCCCATATTGTTTTTGTTTTTTAAGAACCTGAATGCAGTATCCAGCAAACTACTAGTGACAACTGAAGGAGCAAGGGGAACTTTCCATGACAAAAAATGAAATTAAGGAATTTATGACCATCCATCCCGCTCTGTAGAAGATATAAAAGAAACACAACCACTCATGATAAAAGTCTTGGGGAGAGAAGAGGTATATTGGGATATTAGGTCTGAACATAATAAAGATGTATACAGGAAGCACACAGCCTACACAGAAAACCAAACAACAAAACCTAGAGGTCGTTCAAACTCCGCCTTCTCATCAGTCACTTCTCTTCCTGGGAACCTGCCCAAGACAAGTGAAAGGTGTGTGCTTCTGTGCTAGGTTCCCGCACAGAACGTGGAAAATAAACCCTGTCCAAATAGAATAAACAAGACTAGTGACAACCTAAGGGCACACACTGAGAGGTCAGAGTACACACCACATAACTGAGCTTACAGTACTGCTTTATAACTAATGGAATACATTTGTGGATACCCCAGGAGCTTGTGCTCACTCATCACGACACCAGAATGAAGGCACCACAGTACCACCAATCTGTCCCTTCCAATCACGATGCAACCTTCTCTGAGTTACCAGCATTTCCTACAAGTAGGGTGTGTCATTTGAACACAAGGTGAAAAGAGGAAAGGAAATGGAGACTTGTCTCAGAAAAGGCTGAACGGTCAGGCACCACTATCGGACCACTTCTCAGAAACATGACTGCTCTGAGAAGGCTTTCTCCAAGACCCAGAATGCAACATGTAGACAAACCCACAAAACCAGTCACTTGATTTATCAAAAAAGGCAATGCAATACGTGAATAAAAGACCCCATTTTCAAATAAGTGGTGCTGAGGGAATCATTTGCATGTAAATATATAAAACATATATTTAATATAAATATGTATTTCTAGTTAATATAAATGAATGGTATAAATTTTTATTTAATATTAGTGCATACAAATGATATGAATAATATAAAATATGTATATATTCCACACAGAATACGAAAAGTAAAGCAAAGATTACAAGTTAATTAATGAAAATCTTCACGGTCAAAAAAAGAGATTTCTTTAAAAGAGGACACAAAAACCATAACCATAACTGAAAATGTTAATAAATTTGGTTTCACAAAAATTAGAAATTGTTTTCCATTACAAGAAAGCCTCTCAGGCCAGTGAAGAGACAGCCATACCCAGGAGAAGACATTTACACGTCTATATCTCACAAAAGACACATGCAGAAAACATAAAGTTACGCAAATCAATTTTTAAAAAAATTCAGACAGGCAAGGGAGTCAAACTGGCCTTAAAAAAAAAAAAACAAAAAAAAACAAAAAACAAAGACAACATCCAAATGATCAAGAAACATGAAAAAGTTCTCAGTATCACACAACCATAAAACCACAGTAATGTTCCATTAATCACATAGCCATGAAAATAACTACAAAAAAACCCACTGATAATAATACAAATTATGTATATTTGGAGCAATTCGAAGTATTCAACCTGTTTAGTATTTAAAACATTTTAACTAGCTAGGAAAATTGCTTGGCAGTATCTACTACAGCAAACACAATCATGTGCTATGAAGGAGATTAGTATTTTTAATAAATAAAAAATTATTTATGGGACCATATATAAGTAATGAAAGCCTTAAAACAAGGCTTTCTATACAAGAAATGTATAGATTTCTTGTAACCAACTATTAAATGCCTCAAAAATAAGTGTATCCTTCATGCTATTACTTCATTAACCCGGAACTGAGAGACCGGAACGATTCTGCTGGCAGCTGGAATGAACGGCCGACAGGCAGGAGGGTGGAGACACCTAAACAACTCATTAATGCTTTTCAAGAATAAACATTAAAATATAAAGTAACTCGAAAAATCATAAGAACCATGACTACAGGAGAAGAGGTTGGAAAGAGAAGAAACATAAAAGGAAGCAGGGGACCACAGGGGGACAGTCATAAAGCTCGACTCTAACAGCGGCTGCAAACAGGCCACTTTGTCCCTCTGTGGCCAAAATAATTGGTAAAAAGCAACTAAAGCTTCATAAGCAATATTCATAAAAAATATGCCACCGTTTCCTGGCCATTTTCAATCAGAGAGCAGAAACCTGCTACCCATCTCGTCCTCTGAGGAGACAGACTAGACTCCCGCCAGCTCACTCTTCTGCACTGTCTTTATAAACAGAGTCTATGCATACAAGCGTGGAGTGTGTATGCAGGCAGAGATCTACAGCACAAAAAGATCCACAAAATTGCTATCTGTAAGACCACATTTTGTTCTATTAATAACCACATACTGCAATATTACAGAACAAATTTTCCAATTCTGTTATACTGGTATGCAAATAAATTAATTCAACCATAGCCAGGACCTAAATATACTTACTAACCAGTATGGCCTCGTATAACTCTAGTGACAGAATTTTATGTGATCACTTTCCACTCTGAAAATATCATGAGTCTTCACTACTGATGTGTTTTAAATCCAGCTGCTTAGTTCTGGGGATATTAACACCTGCAGCTTTCAACTCAGTATATTTAGCACACTACAAGATGCCCAAATACTGACTTCACAGTCAAGGAAAATGCTATGCAGATCAGGCAGAACATAGGGCATTGCAGCCAGGACTGCAGCTCTAAAATCAGTTAGGCACATGTGGTTTCTTCTAACATTAAGGAGCCAGAATGGCTTGGGCAAATAAGAGTTAAATGAGTAGGTATAATTTAAAAAAAAAAAAAACAACAATATTTCAGAAGAGTAGAAAAAAATGGTGAATCAGAAAACAAAACAAACAAAAAAGCCCACATGGACTTTCAAAGAAAGACAAATTTGGTCTGAATGCTGACTTTGCCCATGTAAACTCTCAATCCTTGTGGAAAGGTTCCTTGCCTGTAAAGAGGATGATGTCCCATTTGCAAGTTCTGGGGAGAGAGGTGTGAAATGGTGACCATGAAACATCTGTTTCTCTTTACCTAATCCATCCACAGCAATAAAGGACTGGATTTCTAGCATCAGATGACAAAATAAACTGAGAGAGCAGAGATCCCCATTTCAACACTGCATATCAGAACCGCACACTCCTTCTTTATTATTAATTCCACAGCACTCCCAATAAATCAATAAATGTCTTTGACATTCCAATATCAATGAATAAAAGTTTAAGTAATTTAACTCCTTAAAAAGAAACAACAGCTGAGCAGAAACTATGTAAGTTGCTTTTAAAAACCCAAATACCAGGAAAAAGATTAAGAGCTTTAACAGACAGTAACACTTTCTGGATATGCTATTTAAACTCTTAGACCAAAACATAAAAATTCAAAGGTCCATTCTTAATTCAGGAACATAAAAGGGACAGATTATTCGGCCTCATCAGAACAATTCTGAAAGGAATGAAATTTCTGGACTCAACTTTATACGAAAGTTTTTCCTTATGATTATTTTCAAATAATTTTTTTAAAATTAAGTGCATGGAAAAAATTTCTTTTTGAAGAACACAGCACATGAAATGGTATGTTCAAATGAGAATCACTTGGAGTTAAATCTAATAATCTCTTCAAAAAACTGTTGAGTTGTCATTCATTAAAACTTATTAACTCACATTTGATGCGCACACACACACATGCACACACACTTAAATACACACTTTCCATAAGACATTGAACTTTTTCATAAAGTCAGGGAGTAAGTAAGACACAGGTACCTATGAGGTAGAGAGAAGAGGAGCAGTATGAAAATACAGGTGAAGCTGGAACTAGAAGGTAGAAAAATAAAACAAAACACTTCATACTAACTGAGAAGCAGCCAAACAAACAACGTCCTAGGAGTGACAGAGGAGAACATACTCCAAGCAGAGAAAGGCTAGGCTTTGATAGAAGGTCATCCCCCCAGCTCCAAACTGAGATACTTCTGGAGTGAATGGAGACACTATTAAATATTTGCAGCGACAAAAAAATAAAAACCCAGACTTTCCCAAACCAGTCAAGACAAATGAAAATGCCATGCAGCTGTGGCCACTTACACATGTTCAAGTGTGCTAAAACACAGGATTCTGAAAAGCATCTAAATAGTTCACTCTCCAAAGCATCAACAGCACAGAACTAGAAAGTTTCTCGGCGCTTTTTTGTTACTGCCTTCCAACACAGGCACGGTACCAATGAACTCCAATTCCAATGACCTTGAAGGGCCAGCTCATTACAGAACAACCTTCAGCGAGAAATGGGAGAGGAAAAACCTCCTGGATGGTGCTCAGGAGTTCCGACCGCCTGCCATGCACTGAGCACACCTCCTCTCACTGCGTCTCCACAGTGCTGGGAGAGGGTCTTTATCCTCCTCATCTTAGATGAGGCACACAAGGTCACACAGAAAGCATGCGGGGGAGTCAGATGATTTGCCATACTCTCATTTAACTCCAATGCTCTGCCCTAGGAATAATCCAAAACAAGTACCACACAGCCAGGGAGCAGCCACGTTGAGAGGGTTCCTAGAATACATTTTACCTAATAAACCCTGCCATGGTCAAGTACTACAGGCCAGAGAACCCTGCTCTGATGTTGTGGAGTACAAAGGTGCCAAGTGTCTACCAACAGCCTGAATTCACCTGACTGTCAGGTCAATGCAATTAACTATACGCTTTGTGAACCCCAATGTTTCAGGAGTTATTCTGACATAAGGGGGGAAAGGGGTGTGGCTATATTTCTCCAGGGGCTCTGGCATACTCATATGCCAAATATAACCTTTCGGATTCATTATTATCAGCAGAAAAAAGCACTGGTTGAGTGGCTTACATGGTTTCTATATGTAATACTTCCAGCCATTTATGTGTCCTTCTGGTGGAAATACTTGCATCCCACAAATAAAAACAAAAAGGAGCTGAACTAACACAGAGGTCTAGCAGTTGAGTAGGCAATACCATCCAAAACTTAAGATTTAAGGGATTTGGGGACCAATACATACATATAAAAAGAAACTACAAATGTTCATTTTATGTTTGCATTATGGCTACAAATAGTATTGCTGTATCTATCAAAAATTCAAAATTTGATAACTTAAGCCTTAAAAGCAAACAATATAAATTAAACCCCTTATAGAACACCCAGAGCTACAGAAGGAAGTAAACTGATTTGGGAAGAGAATATTCTAAGAAAACATAAATAGATGATACAATCAACTAATTAAACAATTTCCCACCGATTGACTTTACGGATTTGATTTAAAATGCAAATCATATAAAAGATTAAAAGAAGGAAACGCAAAGGGTGGGCAAGAGACTGCACTACGTATAAATGGTGTGCTCTGGTTACTCTGGGACAGGCTGTTTAGCTGGAACAGTCAGTTCTGCTCTGATCCCAACAGCTATCTGGTCGACATGCATTAGTACAGAGTAGAGTGCAGAGCCGCTGACCGGCCCTAAGATTTTCTGATCTAAAGGCTCCATCTGGATGTGCCTATCTATTCAGACAATTCACTTTGTGATCCAGTTTCTACATGCCTAGCAAGCAGTTTCCTTTGTTTCTCCTTGTGTGAAAAAGAGAAAGAAAAGCAAGAGACTAAAGTTAAACACAGACATTAAGTTCTAATTCTGAAAAAGGAAAAAAAAGTTACTGAGCCCTGAACTTTACCAGTGCAGAACTGACCAATGTCATTCTCTGCCTGTAAAGAGCTCAATTCACTAAACCATGCCCCAGTATAATGCTCAGATATGCGTTTATTATTTTGCTTGAATATGAAAAACAGAGTTCTTTAAAAGTCTGATGTTCTTCCTGCTTGGGAGCTCAGCATCAAGACAGAAGAATATATGTTTCTATAAAGACTCCAAGACAGTTTCTTCTACTCAACATATACAATTCTATATTAAGAAAAATAAAGTCAGTGTGAAGCTGGAGGCCTGGCCAAGTAGTTAGGACAGGTGATGAGACAGCTGCCTGGCTGTGTTATCTATCAACTACTTCTCCAGCAGAGACAGAGTCCTCTTCCCTTCAACAGCCTGTACATTTACCCTGTATCAGCAAACCTCCCTTACTTACACAAAAAGTGTAAATGGATAGAGTGAGCTAAAGAAAATGAAACACGGCCACAGTCAAGAGACATACTGCATACAGCTCCAGCACAAGACACAGAGCTAGCCTCTCTGAACTCTACCTCCTCCACCCTCTGTGGGTGACATGGGACCACGTCAGAGTCAGGGAAGACCACCACACTTTTCACATGTCCTGCCACAGTGAGAGTTCAGTAAGCAGCGGTTACTGTTACTTCATCTGAACACCAAGTAATGCAATAGCTGCACACCCTCAGCATGGAAAAGGCCCTGCATCGGTAGCTGCCACACTCGAAGAATGTGGAGAAGGGAGGATGACAAAGAGATGTGGGGGGAGGGATGAAGAGCGTTGGCCAAAGGCTCTGCAGGTTGACTCTGGTAATGACTAGGAGACTCCATCCATTGCTACAGCTCATAAAATTGATACCAAGTGCAACTGCAAACACAGAACCCTTTCGAGTGCGAAGTATTTTATTAGTTCTGATGAAAACAAACCACCAAAATTAATACAGTCATACTCATACATTTATTTCTAAAATAAACCTAAGGCCCCAAATATTATTTCATATTTTAATTAATGAATAAACTATGTATGTAAAAAAATAAGTGGCCATCTGAAAAATTAAACAAACTATTCGAAAATAAAGTAGATTGTATTGAGTAGTGTGCCCAAGTTAACTACAGAAAGAGAAAATGAAAGCGGTGTTGTCATTTACTAGATTACTGAAGATGACAGACACAACTTCGTCCCTAAGGATCCAGCAATGTGACTCTGCAGACTACCTCGGGAACATACTTTTGTTTTCAGTAAGTTACAGAGAGCTATAACTATCTGCCAGTGCTTTCCACAACTTCCGTACCCTCTCAGAGCATCTATAAAATGTTCTATAAGACCTCTCCTGATTTTATCAAGATTGCTACCATAACTGAGGAGCTCTTTTATTGTAGAGCTGTGTATCTATTTTGGGAGGAAAAAAAAACATTTAACAATAATTTCTTGCTCGTTGCTATTTATAAAACAGATGAAACACCAAAGAAATTATTTTAACTAAGTAGACTTCTGATCCACTTACCATGTGTTTCTGAACACGCCAATCATATCAGTGTTCCGCCTTCCTTCCCCTACCACTATCACGTGTGTCCCTTGCTCTGACTTAGTGTGACCCTGACCTAACAGGATGTGAAGCCTGAGAAGTTGAAGGCAGAAAAGGAGCACACGGCTGCCAGCAGCCAGCACACACCACACACGCTAGCCTCTGGCCCTCAGCCACTGCCCTGTGCTGTCTTCAGCACCCAGCTTAGGAAGAACCCATGAAACCAAGCCAACACCTCTATGGCCTTTCCCCATGAGCTCCGCTGGAGCTTACGCGCCTGTGTTATTTCTGAACAAAAGTGAAACACAATTTCTGTACTCCTGTGGCAAAGGCACCTGTGCAGCAATCACTGTTTTGTGGAACTTGATATTAAATTAAGAGGCTTCTTTATTCTTTAAGATATCCTCTTTATGCTATATAATGTGTCTTTAGGAAGCACAACACGAAATCCCTAAAATCTTGATGCTCCAAGACACCAGTTCACAAAGAAACATAACTACTTACCTATCTAGAGTGGTCTTTCTTTCTATACCGTAGGTACAATCAACTTCCAACACTACTTCCATAATTTTCCAGAACGGTTAAGAAAAAAATAAGTTGAAATAAAGACCAGAAAGGGGAATCTGTCAAGTCATCTTACTCGGTACAAGATACTAAGATATGATTGGTAAATCCAAAACCACCTGTTTTAGAAAGCACTTTGAGAAAAAACATGAACTTCCTCCCCATTCCCCTAGCCCTACAGTAAATAACTTGCTGAGCGCCTGCAATGAGCCTGGCGCTGTGTTTCTAGGGCATCATGTTGAATAAAAAGATAACTGGCTTCTTTAAAATGAAGAAAAAGGAAAGCATAACTTTGATACTCAGAATTCAATGTAAGTAGCATCACCATTTCCCAAGCAGTGATTCTGAACAGTGCACCTTTTTCGTTGGGTTTTTACAGCCTTTTGTGGTGAAGCAGTTCCAAGGACTCAACCTCAAGTTCACATCCTTCTGTCTTAGCTTCCACAACAACAAAACCACAACACTGCTCCTAGCCATCAGTGTTCCCTATGAATCTCAACGTGGAGACGAACAAATTCCAGCTTTTTACACGTGAAAACAAGCCCTCAAAACCCTGGGAAGGAAAGGTTGTGAAGATTAAGCAAGTCTCTGAACCCATCACATAAAATTTTATTACTATTACAATGTAAAATCACCACAAATATTTGTTAACCAATAAAAAACAGAAATATCACATAGTTCCTCAAATGGAATCAATAATCATATATGCTTGAAAACAAACTACATACTAGAAGACATGACGCCACTAAAAGCTACCCAGGCAATGAAGATACTACTCTCAGTTTTAAAGTTTGCTGCAGGAAGGTGATGTGGATCCTTAAGACCTTCCACTGTGCCTGCCTCCCTCCCACACAGAGACTGAGCAATCAGATGACAGGGGAACACAGCTTCTCAGCAGCCTCCCAGCTGCAAGCGGTGGGTTCCAGAGACGAAGCAGAGGTTCATAACACAGAGTCACGTTCACAGGACCAGATTTCTGAATTTCGAGTCCCACCAGAGCCACCTCTGCCGCTGTGACTCTCTGAGTTATCAGCGAGAGGGATGTGAGCTGCACTGCTAATGTGCACTGCTCCTCACTGCCCTGTCCTAAAGCCCCCTTCATTTTTCCAAGAGCAACAATCCATAGCTGCTCCAAAATTAAGCAAGTCAAATGGGTCGATCCGGCCCAAGGCTCTTCTCAGCTTGTCAACTCTCTTCTCTACGGCATGTCACAAGAAATATTTTTATGTTGCAAACTAAACTGTAATATTTGAAGGAAACCACCAAAAACTCTTAATGTCACTTCTTGAAATTTAAAATTCACAAAACAACTGGTGGTTTTCTAAATAGCACCGTGGGGGGGGGGGGGGGGAAGCAAAACCATTGCAAAGGAACTTGCTGATCCGGAGGCCTGCCTATGGCAGCTCAGAAGGAATTAAATTGTGCGGGAACTGTAATCTCCCAGAGCTTTTGAGCCTTAAACAGAGGAAATCTGCCTTTCTGTTTCCTTTCTTCACATAATTAAAGGAGGGGGATATATAGCTTACATTCTCCAATTATGATTGCTTGCTAGGGGCAACTGATTACAATGTAGATTAGAAGAAGCCTATTAAATAATATATGTTCATTGTGTGAGGCTTTAAGAAAATATTTTCACATGATCCCTGTCTTTAAAATTCAACAGCGACCTTAGAGGGAGTGTGCCACCAGGCTAAGCTGCTGTTGAAAACCATGTCCCTGCCCAGGCAGGTACAAGGCCCATTCAATTCCAAGTCGATCCGGAGAGGTGACAGCCCCAAGTTGCTCTAGGAACGTCAGAGCACAGCTCTCATGCACACTCCAGATCACCTCTCCATTCTTCCCCAATGCCAAGGGCTTCCAATCCCAGCTCCAGCACTCCAAACACCCTCGCTTCCCCTTTGCAGCGGGCTAACTCTGCATCGCCTCCTTCCGCCACCGCTTCCCCGGGCGGGCGGGGAAAGCGAGCCCAAGGACGCGCGCGGGTCTCCAACCTACCTTGATGATGCTGCTCCGGCGGGGCAGGCCGCCCGGCTTGCTGTCCCTGGGGACGGGACCGGCCGGGCTAGGGGTCCGCGCGAGCGCCACGCCTCGAGGTCCCCTGGCGGGGCTGGCCCGGGCTTCGTCCCCGGACACCCCGAGGCTGCAGTCTCCGTTGGAAACCCCGCCGCTGTCATAGCGCGCCCGCCCGTGGCCAAGGCGTCCTCCCCCGCCGCTGCCGCCGCCTTCTCCGGTTCCGGCTTTCAGGGCGCCCTTGGCGCTGAGGGCCGGGCCCGGGGAGGTGGGCAGGGCCTCGCCTGCGGCGCCCC